>NC_079165.1:89621968-89794468 GCF_947568905.1 Ostrea edulis | reverse complement strand
GGCGCCAAATTCAAATTTAATAACACTATTTACATTACACTACCCCCTCCCAAGAGGAGTGCGTCCCGCATTTCTACATTCTAATCATTTCTATGAATCCACTTAACTAAACTCTTCATACTAACTGTAACTCAAAAACATCTTGGCATTTATCTCAAAAGAGCTCAAGTAAGACAAAAATTTTCATCATATATCAATATACATGTACAATATAATATGCAATACTACTTTAAGCAAATCTCTACATAACAAAGAATAAACCACATGAGGAGAAAAAAAATGTTATATTATATAACCAGTTTACTCAGGAACAAATATGAGTATTATCTATACATTAAACTGAGTAAACTAGAAAAATTACTGTTCCTTTTACAGTTTGATAACAACTTCTTCCTCTACTACATGACTAACTCTAATGGTACCATCATCAGATCTAGTGGTGACAGTCTTTTCAACTCTGCTATACTGAGTTGGCTCAGTCTGCACTGCAACATGTTTTAGTGTCTTATCTTTATTATTCACAGACCGCTCTTGAGAAGGTCCAGGGATAGATGGTACAACCGCATCCACTTCACATCCATGACCTGAGTTTCTTCTCACGTCGGGAGCATGCATTGTCTTTATACTTCCAGTTGAGAACTTGGATTTCTTTGCAGGAATGAATATTTCAGGCATTGTTCTTTTTCTTACGACTCTACCAAGAATCAACGAATTCTGCACCTCCGCTTCTCTCTCACTCACTTGATCTCTTCGAGCTGAAGACTCATCAGGATCCTCATCGAAGTTTATTACACTATTGTCAGGTACAACGTTGCTTATGTTCGGTTCTTCTGCATCAGTGTCATTAGGACTTGAGTCACTGGAGAGCTGTAAGTCTGCACGAAGACTAGATATAGGTGCTGGAACCTTCTCATTTTGCTCAGTTTTCTCATTTGGGTGCTTAGACTTTTTGTGTCTGTTTAAATTAACTTTTCTCAGTGAAACATAAGGGCACTTATCACACTTGAACTGTTTTTCTTGTTGTTTCTTTCCGCACTCTAGAACATGATTAAGTAGAGCTTCGGGATTTGATGTGCAAAATGTACACATCGGACAATTCTCAGGCTGTTTCCTCGGGGTTGTCTTGGTGTTAACCATGATGTGATTCTACAAAGAGAAAAATCATGACTTTAAATGCTTTAGTACCATTTAGTGTCATAATCAGCTAACCATGTTGGTAATTGCTTGGTACGTTGTGGTCTGAGATTTTGCTCAAGTGGAGATGAGTTATCTGACTCATTTGGTACATTATTATCTGACTCTTGTGCATAACTGTCTGCGTAAACTTCAGGTAAATTCTCCCTTTCACCTGAGATTAATTGAGATCGTACAGGTCTCATACGATCTACATGAATTACTTGAGGTATCCCTCTTG
This sequence comes from Ostrea edulis, assembly GCF_947568905.1. NCBI lineage: Eukaryota > Metazoa > Mollusca > Bivalvia > Ostreida > Ostreidae > Ostrea > Ostrea edulis. The sequence goes on along the minus strand of NC_079165.1, from coordinate 89,793,054 downwards.
GTCCGCAATCTACTTTGTAATTTATATTGGAACATTTGGCTATAACTTGAAATTCATAAAGTCCTTTCTTTGTTGAAAACGCTGTCTTTGGTTTGTCTTTTTGGTCCAACTCCACTTGCCAGTACCCGGAACTCAAATCTAGGGTACTGAACCAAAGAGAATCAGCTAAGTAGTCTAGTGACTCATCAATGCGTGGTAGTGGATATGCATCCTTTACTGTCACAGCATTGAGTTGGCGGTAGTCGACACAAAATCTCATTGTGCCATCTTTCTTCTTTGCTAACACTATCCCCGAGGACCAAGGACTCGAACTCGGCTGAATCACATTTCTTTCTAGCATGTCGTCAATCTGTCTGTCAACCTCTTCTTGCCAATGGATAGGTACTCGTCTCATTGGCTGCTTTATAGGAGCTGCATTACCGGTATCGATCCTATGCTTTACGACATTGGTTCGTCCGAGATCTCTTTCTGAAGATGCAAAAACGCTCGCATGTTTAAGTAGAAATCCTTTAACCTGGGCTGCTTGTTCACTGCTCAAGTTTTTGACTGTCCTTTCATACAAATCTTCTAAGAATGAAGGTAATTTTCCATGTTGTCTCACAGTCGTCTGAGTACTCATTACTTTGTCAATTGGAGTCATCGTTCCAACTATGGTTCCAGGATAGATGTGCTTTACATCATCGGATAAATTGAGTACTCGTATGGGCACGTCTTTAGTTCCAAGCGTAAGTGTTCGTCCAAGCAACATTTGATCTTCGCCTTTAAACTTTTCGGACGGCTCAATTATATGAGTCTTTTCGGTTAAATATTCATCGCTGGTGAGGCACACATGACCAACTGTGACTGTCTCAGTTCGTGGGGGTAAGTTTAGGTGTTCAGTGACTGCTATACGATAACATCCAATTTTTCCTTCAAAGAATAGTGAGTAGGATTTTTCATGAATTCTCAATTTATTGCTATGTACGTCAATGACACAAGAATGGGTTTTCATGAAGTCTAAACCTAAGACACCATCCACTTGTAGATCAGCTACTATCACTTGCTGTGTGTAGGCTTCATCATTGTCGAAGGTAATCGAGACAGCTGTTTTCCCTTCTACATTTAGTTTAGAGCCGCTTGCACACAACACGTCATTTGTGTGTTCTGTTAAGTCAAGGGACGATTTAAACTCTTCGTAAATACAAGAGGCAAGGATGCTTATTGTTGCTCCTGTATCTACCAGTAGGTTTACTGGACGATTGTTCACTACTGCCTTAATGAACATCCCAGCTTCGTTCTTGTGACGACTAATTCCCACCTTATTTTGGACTTATTTTTCTTCCTCGGTGCTCAAAGATGAGAAATTGCTGTTACCTTTCTCTGCATCTTTAGGTCTTCTGTCTCCCGAATAATGATCAGTTCCTCTGCTTCTTCCTTTGTCTTGACTGGGTTTTGGTTTCTTACAATAAAGACTTATGTGACCACGTTTTCCACACGTATAACAGGTCCGTTGAGACATAGGACTTTTGGGTTTCTGGATGGTCGAACTCTTCTCATAATCCTTTCTCTGCTCATGAGTAACATCTCTACATTTCTTCAGCTGAGAAAGCTCACGTAGCATAGTATCCAACGTCTTTTCTATCGAGGCCATTCTCGACTCAAAATCTGAACCTTTAAATTCATTGCCGGACAATGGACGAGCAAAGTTTTTTATCTCTTGATTTCGCCGGTCAGATTTAATATAAGCTTCAAGTTCAACGGCAAGACTAATTGCTTCATTCAATGTCTTTGGACGACTTTGTTTAATACGTATTCTCATGTCCGAGTCAACCAGGGCATCAATAAATTGCTCTTTTGCTAATGTTTCTTGTAAGTCATTACCAGCTGAAGGATATGCTAAGTTCGTGAGTCGTCTGATCGCTAGTCCAAGTTCAGGCAATGATTCTGTGGCCTTTTGACGTTTTTCTCTCAATTGTACTCTATACAATTCCATTTGGTTTGCAGGAAGAAATCTTTCCTCCAGTGCTTTAACAAGGATTGAGTACTCGTGAGTAATATCACCACTCAAATTACCTAGTATACCTTGTGCTTGACCTCTCAACGAAACCGCGAGGTAGAGTCCTTTCTGTTTATTTGTCCATTTATTTAACTCTGAGCAGGCCTCGAAATGAGATTTGTAATCAAGCCACGATCCGCTTCCATCGAATGTTGCTGGTTTGATAAATGTACTCATTGGTGCTTTATCTGTTGAGTTAAATTTCGTTTCTGCTTTATCACTCGCTCCCTTTGTCTCACGTGAACGATTTCGTCTCATTGTTATGACGTCTTCATCTCTTCTAAGCGCATATGGACTCTCATTTTCTTCAAAATTTGGCAACTTATGCTCATCAATTGTTCTACTCATTGATCTTGAGTTTCTCACTCTAGCCTCTAAATGTTTGTCATTTTCTGTCTCTTCTACTTTTGCTGTTGAGAATCTTACTTTAGGTCTGGCACCACTATATTCTTCTCGATCACAAGTCTCCGTACCTGGGAAGTCTGCATACTCGGAAGGACGCCCCGATGCTAGCCCAGAATCATGCTCGTCAACTGGGTTACTCACTGCCAGAGTCGACTTTGGGGTCGAATGCTCAATCCTGCCGGCCTCTCTCTTAAATGAGTTCTCAATTCTTATCTGCTCAATTTGTCCTTCAAGGGCAGTGATCTCGTTCTCTATTTCTTCTATACTTTTATCCATATTCCTTTCAAGAGTACAAAAAAAACCAAAAAAACCTGAGTCTCGAGGATCCCACCGCTGCCACCAAAAATATGTAACGTGTTCTCTTCCGTTTACGGGATCCCTCAGTTACTAAACTGAGACCGAGACTCTATAATGATGTTTACTTATATATAAAACTAATAATCGCCTGCCAAAATATACAAATACGGCGAAACGAGTTCCTCTCGTGAAAATAAAATGATTACCCTTAATTACTTAACTAACTAATCACTAATAAAAATCACTATCAAAATAATCAACTAAGATCAACCAACTCTATGCAAAATGTTACTTTAAAAAAAATATTACTCAACGGATGAGCAAAACCTCCTGCCTTAAAAAAGGTGAAATGAGTGCTCAACAAATGAGTACTCAGCTACTCAGCACTTTTATTTTATAACGATAAACACTATATCTGTCCACTAAGGACTAGTCGAGCTATTCCCGCGAGAGTAAGGATACTTTATCCACGTTCTCTTATGGGAAACTGTCGGCTTACCTAAAATCTTCTCGCAGCAACTTTACACTTCGAAAGCCAAACTAACACTGAAAGGTGCTGACGCTAGCGGGATGACGTTTATATACCCTTATAGCGGAAGTCAAGGTCACATGCCAACTAATGGCGCCAAATTCAAATTTAATAACACTATTTACATTACAATACAGTAATATTGTGTTGTTGTTTTTTTTAAATGAAACCTGAAATTCATTTCTGGTTCAAATTTCATGAAAATTTTACTATGGATAATTAAATGTTGTTTTGCATAATTACGTATGACATGTACTTTACAAGTTTTAGTAAGAATTAGGAAATGGTGAGTTGATTACAAAAGTGGAATTTCATGTCAACATACTAAATGTTTATAGGAAATTTTGAAGTCTACATCTCAAATCGTGAATATTAATAAACATCAACTTTGAAAATTCTTTGAATACGAAGATCTTTGGGTGACAAAGGCTGTTGTTTTTATAGGCAGACCTGCTGGACCTGTTTTCAGGTTGTGGAGTGGTAGAAGACCTGTTTATTTGTGACAGAAATTCAACATCACAATGTCTCTTTGGGTAAGAATATATGCAGTATTCATGAAAATTGTCTTGTTATCTTGTACATACAAAATGTCCTTGTGGCATATAGTCCATTATTCCAGATTTATATACAAAATGTCCAGGTCTTTGTAGATCAAGCTAAAGGAAGTAGAAATACTTGTCTAAATATCATGCTTTACTAGCTTGTGATTCAGGCTTTTATGAAATTGATCAAATGTCTTGATGAGAAGTGAATATTATTGATTATCAAAAAGAAGTAGGCAGTAGAAGGCAGTTTCCTAAAGCTGTGTATTGTAAGTTTATGGACATACAACAGTACTTTTTTATCTATATGATTTCAAAAATGACGCTGTGCGCTATTTGAGAGATCTGTATTTTAATCAGATTGTGGCCTAGGTTCTTAAGGTTGAAATCAATAAATTAATGAACTATGAATATTTAAAAATCATTAGTCCTGATCGATTTATATCAGAGATACAGGTGATTCTGGATTGAAGTTTGATTAATGGAAGAGGAGTTTACCACCATTCACATATTTGTTTTTCCATGAGCATAGTTTATACATTGTCGCAAACCACAGCCAATATGTCCAATTCTCCCGGGGAGAGCTATATGCGGACTCCAGACTGTGGCTTGAGACGATGAGTTTATAATGCTGGTGATATTGTAGTGAGCCCACAGAATCTGGCTGGGTTGAAATTATCTCCTTTAACAAGCAGCTTGTTAACATTTTTTTTTTTTTTTTTTTACCTTTTTCAGTTTTGTACGCTACAGAGACATAGAGTCAGTTTACAAAGCTGTAAAAACTCTACACAGATGGTCACTAAAAGGGAACAAGCTGGTTGTAGACATCGCCAAAGACACAGGGGATAGAATTAAGAAAGGTAGTAATTTGAAGTCAGTCATGGTTCAGGGGTCGAAATTAGCGAGAAATACTCGCAAAATGCGAGTACATTTGAAAAATAGCGAGTAAAAATAATGGACACTCGAAAATCTTAGCGAATGGTGATTTACAAACTATGATCGTATCGTATCCTTTTTATACGGTGATGGGCTATTCGCTTTTCTCAAACTTGCACTCTGAATCATACAAACGCTTACATGAACGACCGATTTCAATAACCGTTTTTATCCGGATTTTTCTTTTATGATTTTTTAAGAAACTCGGAGTCAAACAAATGCTTTAAAGATTGGACATCGCATATCGACATGTGCCACGAGTCCTGTTCACCTATAGGGGTGATTAAATTGAATAATTCCAAGTATGATGTTTTTGTTATTCATTTATCTACAAAAAATATCGGAATCTATGTTTTACCAAGTCTTCCGGTAGTTATTTTTATCAGAATCATGAGAATGTCATTGTCATATTGAGGTCGGGTTGTAGTGACGACACGGGTGCATTTCTACCGCGTAGACGATTATCAAAAAAGTCATAGGACTCGTGATCGTGCTGCTTATAAAACCATGAGTCCTGTATTCGCTTTAAAAAATCACTAGTGACAACCCTGATGTGGCATGAAATTGGAAGACTGGATCTAGACCTGCGGTAAACAAGTCGTGGATTAGACTGTTAGAGGTGCGATAATCAAGAGACCTAGACATTGCACCATATGACTTACGTAACTTAGTGTCTTGTCCAAACGCTACCTGTTGACCCACTAGGCTCAGTAATGATGGGGGAAATCATTGATTGAAAAAAATATATATATAAAAAGAGCACTGCTTCATTATTTTCATTTTAGCTTGTAGGTTTTCATTTTAGCCTGTGGATTTTTTACCCACAGGCTAAAATTAGCCTGTGGTAGAAAAAGTTAATTTCGACCCCTGTGGTTTATCAATATCAAATAAGCAAGAAATAATTATATTTTGTTGTGCTGATAATATGCAACATTGTGCAAAAAGATCAAATGATGCATGTCTTTAAAATTTGTATGCACACCATTAAATTGGAACTGAACTGTTTAGATACATGAGATACATGGAACTGAATTGTTTAAATGCATGGAACTAGTACTGAATTGTTTAGATACATGGAACTGAATTGTTTAAATGCATGGAACTGAATTGTTTAAATACATGGAACTAGTACTGAATTGTTTAAATACATGGAACTGAATTTTTGAAATACATGAAACGGAATTGTTTAGATACATGGAATTGAGTGAAATATTTAAATACATGGAACTGAATTGTTTAAATACATGGAACTGAATTGTTTAGATACATGGAACTGAATTGTTTAAATACATGGAACTAGTACTGAATTGTTTAAATACATGGAACTGAATTGTTTAAATACATGAAACTGAATTGTTGAAATACATGGAACTGAACTGTTCAGATACATGGGACTGAATTGTTTAAATACATGGAACTGAATTGTTTAAATACATGGAACTGAATTGTTTGGAACTGAATTGTTTAAATACATGGAACTGAATTGTTTAAATACATGGAACTGGGTGAAATATTTAAATACATGGGACTGAAATGTTTAAATACATGGAACTGAATTGTTTAAATACATGGAACTGATACATGGAACTGAATTGTTTAAATACATGGAACTGAATTGTTTAAATACATGGAACTGAATTGTTTAAATACATGGAACTAGTACTGAATTGTTTAAATACATGGAACTGAATTGTTTAGATACATGGGACTGAACTGTTACACATGTGAGACTGAACTGTTCTTGTACATATTTATACAAGTGGTTCATACCTGATATCATTTAATACAATGTTCAAATCTTACTAATTTGTATTAAAGGGACTGATTCATGATTTTCCCCAAAATTTTGTTTTTCACTGTTAATGATCAAAATCTACTGTCTAATGTGTTTAAAAGATTTCACAAAAAAATTAAGATATACATTATCACAGAAGTTCATTTTAGGGAGTTCATTATTTGTTTTGTAAACAAAGATCACGGTATGTTATTGTTGTAGAAATTTTCAAAAGAAATGGATATTGATCAAAGTTTATTATATCTTTCACATTTCAACCATTCCTTGAGTAAAATGTGTCATCTAAAAGTTCAAATTTGTGACTCTGCAAAATTAAGATGCTTTATATTACAAAATTATTATTTCACTGGTTTGTTTGTATACATTTAAAGACCCGAGTCTGTTTTTACATAACACAGGTTTAAGGCTAAAATATTGCTCTTATTCTTGCATTCACAAAACGGCATAAAACCTCAATCAATCAATATTCTTGCATTGAGAAGGTCAAAATTTTGGCTGGCAACATTAAATGAGTTATATCTTTAATGTTAAAAGGGACTGGTTCACGATTTTTGATAAAAATATTTTTCATTTTTGATGTTAAACATTTAAAATATAACTCATTTAATGTTGACAACCAAAATTTTGACCTTCTGAATGCAACAATAAAAGCGATGTTTTAGCCTTAAATCTGTGTTATGTAAACAAAGACTCGAGTCATTTTATATATACAAATAAACAAGTGAAATATTGATTTTGTAATATAAAGCATCTTAATTTTGCACAGTCATAAACTTTTACTATTAGATAACACGTTTTACCCCAAAATTGCTTGAAATGTGAAATATATCTTTTGAAAATTTCGGAAACAATAACATACCACAATCTCTGTTTACAAAACAAATAATAAACTCTCTAAAATGAGCTTCTGTGATAATGTATAACCTTAATTTTTATGTGAAATCTCTTAAATACATTAGACAGTAGATTTTGATCATCAAAAGTGAAAAAGAAAATTTTGAGGAAAATCGTGAATCAGTCCCTTTAACATCAAAAATGAAAAATATTTTTCTAAAAAATCGTGAACCAGTCCCTTTCTTGTGAAATTTAAAAGAAAAATAAATAATTGTTGTACTGATCTATTAACATTTTAGACAAAGAGCATAAACAAACATAATTGAATACCTTGGTACTATTGTAGAAGGTGGTGTGACAATTAATGTGAACAAATTGTCATCCACATCCACCCCCAGTGCTCCTCTTGTCAAGGCGCGCCCTGCTGCAGTGGCTACTTCTAACATCATTCAGGATGTCATGCATCTGGGACGACTAAAGGAGTGCTATTCCACGGTGTCAATGGAAGCTAAGCACCACTCTGGCTCCTGTAAGTTTTGAAAACTTTTAACACAATGTACAGACAAATTTGCTGCAAAGGTTTGGTAGGTTTGTTGTGTATTGTGTAACATCCTGCTCAAGCAAGGTAAAATTGTTGAGTTTGCTGGATCCCAAATCACATTGGTATCCATGGCAACAGAAAAGCAGACAAAGTGGCGAAAATTGCACTGCAAGATGATATTGTACACTTCAAAATTTCCGACACTGATATTAAACTAGTATATGTAAATTCTCTTTGGCAAATCTGTTGGGATTTCTGTGACACAAGTAAACTTTATTCTATTCAAAACAAAGTAAACAATTCGTGTAACATTGTAATGAAACGCCAAGACGAAGTGATTATTTCGAGAAGACATTCAAAATTGACGCATTATTACATGTAATGCTATACGGTACAATTTTAATGCACCAGATGCGCATTTCGACAAATAATGTCTCTTCAGTGATGCTCAACCGAAATGTTTGAAATCCGAAATAACAATGAAGTTTTAGAACTATATTTTAGGGGAAAACAGTGTGCCAAATAAGTGGAGTCAAATTCGTGTAAGGATAAGAGCTATGCGTGAGGGAGATAATCTTTAATTTTGAAATGAATATATTAAACAGAGAACTTCAGCCTGAATGCATATCTTGTGACTGTCCATTAACTATACATTACATTCTTTTAGAATGTAGTGATTTTACGCCCATACGAAATTGACTTTTTAATAGTGTTCAATCAATGAAAGAACTTTACAAATATCGACAATCATTATATTATACAATATTTACAAGAATGCGACTTTTACAGAAAAATTTGAAAACTTTTATAATGCAACTGTTTATATACACAAATTATTATTTTTTAACCTATATATGTATTTTTAACTTTCATGTCCGTCGGATGGGATGTTAAAGGGTGTCCTGTGTCAAGGATCGCTACCTCCTTGGCATGCAAAAGATCGTTTCCCTGATGTTCAAAGAAGAGTAGGCTCACTGGGAGCCACCAGGGACACTCTAACACTCACAACCAAGCTTAATTCAATTAGTTAACCACTTTAAAATGGCTGAAATATTGCCAAAACAGCGTAAAAGATCAATCAATCAATCCTGCTCAAGAATCTTTCACTCATATGAAGACATTAATACCATTGCTGGTGAAGGGTTGCAAAATTCAGGCCAATGCTCAGTGTTTACAGGCGTTGAGCATGGAGGAATGTTTATGGTGTCACATCTGCTGTGACACGGGGCCTCGGTTTTTGTAGTCTCATCCAAATGACTGCCCCATTTAGTCGCCTCTTACAGCAAGCAGGGGTTATTTGAGGACCTATTCTAACCCGAATCGCTACGGGAAGGTTTGGTAACTACTGGGATGCTGATGTAGATGTTGGAAATGCTAAAGTTCAATGTGATATGTATAGATCTGGACAGAAACACAAAATAAAAAAAGGGAGAAAATAAACAACCAAGCAGAATTACAAATCTGTGTAAATATTAGTGGTTTAGTACTACCATATTAGTTAATGTAATTATTTCATGGAATAATTTGCACAAAGAAGTAATTATTTCAATAAGTTCTTTGTTTTCTATTTCAGTTGCTGATCAGAAAACGGTGAATGTTACGGACATTGATGATTTCATGGCTGATATTGAGCAATCTGTTGGGGGTAAATCTGCTAGGTATGATGGGAAAATCCAGAAGGACATCTCACCAGAAACTGTGTATCAGGCACTTCTGAATAGGTAACATACAACTTATTGTCGTAAAATCAAAAGTGGGGGGTGGGGGTTTGTAGTCTTCTATCTGTCTGCAGCTTTAACTTTGGTGATGACGTAAGTGTCTGAGGTTTGAAGATCTGAAACTGTTGTAGTCATATTAGTCATCATTTAGTGAAGGTGTTTATTTTGTATTTGATTTTAGCGACGATTTGAATCCTGCATTTGGAATGAATCGAGCCAACCAATTCTTATCATCTTTGAAAGTGGTCATGGGAAACATGGCCTCATTTCTAAAAGATCATGAGCTTATGCCCACTGAGGCAGGGGCAATCTCTAACCTGTGTGCTGGGGAGGAAGAGGAGGTGGAGGAGGAGAAATCTGCAGAAGAAAACAGCCATTCTTCACAGGAGGAGGGAAAGGTCTACCGAGACTCTGGATTTGAGTCCGAGTTAGAAGCGAGGGAGAGGGAGCAAGAAAGCCCAGGTAGCAATCCGTTTCCAATGCAAAAACTTGTGTCTTCATCTGTTCCCAAGAGTGTGTCTTCTGAATCTTCTCAACATACCAGCAAACAATCTGAAAATGATGCACTTAATTCTTACAGCAGTAAATGTTCCTCGTTTGAGCCAGAGGTAATGGAATTTCACAAAAAATCAGAAGAAGACTCAGAAGAGTTAAATGACAGAGATTTTGATCACGTTGAGGAAGAAGCAGAAACAATACTAGAAGAACATGAAGAGCTGGTAGAGATTGAAATCATGCCAACTTGTGGGAAGTCTGATGAGATTATGGAAGTCTTTGATTCATTTTCTCTCAAATTGAAGAATGTAGATGATAGCAACTTAAAAAGAGAGATGGTTGAAAGTAGTCAAGGCAAAGACATATTGGAGACTGATGCTCCATTAGATCATAGTAACAGTGAAAGTGGAGAGGACCAGATATTGTCTTCCAGGAGCAATTTGTCATCCCATTCAGCATCCTCAGAAATTGCAAGGCCAAAATCAAATTACTACAGACCACTTTCACCAGTGTCCCCTGATGTATCAATCATTTCTTCAGCTCTTCACGCAAAGCCACCACCTTCCATTTCATCACCAGTTTCAAATCTATCAGCAACCATCAGTTCATCTCTTCATCTGAAATCAACAACAGACACAGAGGCATCTCGTACAAATGTATCACTCACTGTTGTTTCATCAAATCCTGAAAGGTTACCATCTCCAGCTATTTCATCACCCACCTCTCATTCTCATTCAAAGTCATCACCACTCGTCAGTTCTTTTGCACAGAGCTTGAATTCTTCCACTGAAATTCCTGTGGAATGTGCACACAACACTATCCATAGACCCAGAAAACATCCAAGTTTCCATAAAAGCATCTCAGATTCTGAGGTATCAAGATTTCACAATCCCAAGGAGCTCCAGAGGACAAATTCGACTACATCTGATAAAAAGGTTCAGTCTGCCATAAGTCCTAAATATGAAGACTCTAAGAAACTCGATGTTGGCGAATTGTTTAAGTTGTGTAATGGACAGAAGCAGGGTGTGGTTACAGAAAAAGTCAGCCTGCATCAGATTTTCAATTTGTGCAATGGACAAAAGCAGGAGCTGTCAAAGGATGCATGTCTTCAGACCAAAGAAGACTTGCAAAAGAAACATGCTTCTTCAGGCGTCCATCAAGGGGAATTTCAGAAATACTTGGAGTTGGGTAAGTTCATATGAAACTTAGGTATGTTCCTGTGTGTACAAATCAGTGTTCAAAAATGGCCAAGTAGTGAAACATAGGTGCAGTGCTCCCACTGGACCAAAATTCCCTTTCGCCACTTTTTCGGGGTGCAGCGCGGCGCAGATAATCTCATGCTATACAATTATTTCCATCATATTATTTTATTCATTACACTGATTTTAGCATTTGGAATCAGTTACATTACTTAAAAATATCCAGCTACCATACATAAACACTTCTTTCTGAAATGATAAGTTGATTTGTTTGATAATTAAATTTTATTGTGGAAATCAAAAATCAGGTCATAAATCATATAAATATAAACTTCATGATGCTACACCCCTCAGTGAAAACATTGTCTACATTGCCCGAAATGCAGATGTCACAAAACATCAAGCCCAATTTAGAGTTGTATCTCAACCATTCCCTATCAAATTTCCGTTTTGGTATGGTAGATTTTGCAATTTGTTTGAGCCGGTGGGGTTGACTGTAAAGCCAAACATAGATATTTTTCTTTAATTTTAGGCTGACTAGAGTCAGAAGCTACAAGTTTAGTGTCAAAATAGAATGGGGTGCATAGTCTTATGAGATTAGCATCTTTATACTGTTGCGCACCGAACTTCAAAGAAAATTATTTATCAAAATTGCTACATCCATATCAATGGTGACCGACCGCATTGTTAATGAAATATTCGAACTAAAATCAAACACATCAAAATCTTGTAATCAATGAGCTTGGCTGCAAAAACAAACAATTGATGTACATGTATATACATTATACACAATAATACCAGTCGGTTCTGTAGTTAAGAATTTACATTAATGTAGAGATGATAACACGATAATGAATAAGATTTTAAATGTTAAACAATTGACCACAGCAGGGTACACAGCTGTCCGATGGACTTTATTATATAATCACCGACTTTTTTGCAGCCATAGATTACCTGAGGCTATTATCTGGCCTTCGTGACCAGCTCTGTGTGCACTGGAGCGATGCGAGATTTCCGGTCGCACGCGTTGACTGAGTAAACTGATTTTGACTGCATAAACAAACAGCCGATAATATGTCACTGACAAAGGAAAACACAAGACAGATTTTAAAATACAAATTATTGCAAAAAGGGATTTTCGCAGCTTTAATTTTTTTCCCGCCATTTTTGAAAAAAATTCGCCATTGGCGAAAATGGCGAAGCCCAGCTCGAGCACTGCATAGGTGTAAATTTTCTTTAGAATTCCACAGAGAACATTGACAGAACATTGTGTATTGACACAGTGGTACCCCCCCCCCCAAACACACACACACACTTCAGTTCAAAATTAATTTTTTTTTATATAAATAAGGATAAAATTTGATGAACAATGTTAGCAACATACATTGCCTTTATTTCAAAATTTTTGAGCAAACTACTAAGCTGTAATGACTGACGTGCTATGGGTTGTGAACTAAGTGTTTTAAAAACATTCATGATTTATTTCACCGTTAGGGCCCATAACAAAGAATATTATAAATGGACACTCTGAAACATCCATTCATAATCCAGCTATGGATTGTAAAATATTCAGAATTTTGACAAATGCCTTTAAGCAATTACTTAAGTGTATATAAATGATTAAAGGGACTGATTCACGATTATCCTCCAAATTTTGTTTTTCACTTTAAATGATCAAAATTTACAGTCTAATAGGTTTCACAAAACAATTAAGGTTATTCATCATGACAGAAGCTCATTATAGAGAGTCTTATCATTTGTTTTGAAAACAAAGATTGAGGTTTGTTATTGTTTACGGGGTTTTCAAAAATAAATGGATATTGATCCAAGTTTATTATGTATATCATATCTCAAGTATACTTTAGGTAAAATGTTTCATTTAAAAGTTAAAGTTTGTGATTGTACAAATGAAGATGCTTTAATTTGCAAAATTAACATTTCACTGGTTTGTTTACATAAAAAGACTCGAGTCTTTGTTTACATAACAAAGAATTAAAGCCAAAATATTGCTCTTATCCTTGCATTCAGACGGTCCAAATTTTGGTTGTCAACATTAAACGAGCTATATTTTTTGCTCTTCTGAGCCGAAGGCTCAAAGAGCTAATGCTATGGCCATTTGTGCGGTGTGCGTAAACTTTTTAGAAAAAGGGCTATAACTCAAGAACCCCTTGGCCAATTTTTTTCAAATTTGTTACAGGGTATCATTGGCCCAAGGGCTTTCATACATACTAAATAGAGGGATGTGACCCTTTAACAAGGGGAGATAATCAGGAAAATACAAACAAAAGTAGTGGTTGCTAAAAAATCTTCTTCTCAAGAACCACTGGGCAGATTATCACCAAACTTACACATAAGGATGAGGATATGTTTTAGATTAAAAATTGTTCAAGGCATTACCCTGGGGCAAAGGGCGTGGTCTCAAGGTCACTTCAAAGTTGACCTAAATTTATATTTCCTTAAATCTTTGATATTTTAGTCATTATAAGGACTAGGATCATCAAATTTTGACAGTTGATGCATCTTAGGACCTTGTGTCAAGTTGTCTCAAAAGTAGGTCACGGTGACCTACTTTTTGAATTTTGCAGGTATTTATTTTAAAACTAATTTTGATGCATATCTTGGACACTTTGAAGCCTATGATCATCAAAACTTGTCAGTTGGTGGATCATGGGACCTTGAAATGCGTCAACTGAAAAATAGGTCACCGTGACCTACTTTCTGAATTTTATGGCTTATCATTTATAGATATATTTTAAGTTGTTATTTCAAATACCGAGAGGTTTAGAATCATCAAATCTTGTAAGTTGATGCATCTTGAGGCCTTGAAACATATTTATAAAAAAGTAGGTCACAGTGACCTACTTTTGGTATTTGACAGCTAAATTACTATATTTCAGACACTATTTGACCTACAATCATCAAACTTTGTCAGTTGATGCATCTTGAGTCTTCGGAGTGTATCGACCAAAAAGTAGGTCAGTGTGACCTACTTTTGGCATTTGACAGTTATATTTATATATTTCAGTCACTAATTGACCTACAATCATCAAACTTTGACAGTTGATGCATCTTGAGTTTATGGAGTGTGTCGACCAAAAAGTAGGTCACCTTGACCTACTTTTGGAATTGGACGGCTATATTTATATATTTCAGATACTATTTGACCTACAGTCATCAAACTTTGTCAGTTGTTGGGTCTTGCATGTTCGAAGGGTTTCGACCAAAAAGTAGGTCACCTTGACCTACTTTTGGAATTGGACGGCTATATTTATATATTTCAGATACTATTTGACCTACAGTCATCAAACTTTGTCAGTTGTTGGGTCTTGCATGTTCGAGGGTTTCGACCAAAAAGTAGGTCAACTTGACCTACTTTTGGAATTGGACGGCTATATTTATATATTTCAGATACTATTTGACCTACAGTCATCAAACTTTGTCAGTTGATGCGTCTTGCATGTTCAAAGGGTGTCGACCAAAAAGTAGGTCACCTTGACCTACTTTTGGAATTGGACGGCTATATTTATATAATTCAGATACTATTTGACCTACAGTCATCAAACTTTGTCAATTGTTGGGTCTTGCATGTTTGAAGAGTGTTGACGAAAAAGTAGGTCACCTTGACCTACTTTTGGAATTGGACGGCTATATTTATATATTTCAGATACTATTTGACCTACAGTCATCAAACTTTGTCAGTTGATGGGTCTTGCATGTTCGGAGTTCGCTGACCAAAAAGTAGGTCACCATGACCTACGATTGGAATTTGACAGCTATATTTCAATATTCAGATACTAATTGGCTTAAAATCATCAAACTTTGTCAGTTGATATTTCTTGGGTTCTCAAAATGTGTAAACCAAAAAGTAGGTCACATTGACCTCCTTTTTTTGAATTCTTAGGATTTAACTAAAGATTTAGAATACTAAGAGGCTAAGAATAGAAATGGTGGGGTTGTACAATTTATCAGAAGAGCGATTCTAGGCCCTTGGGCCTCTTGTTTATTTTTAACATCCAAATTGAAAAACATTTCTTTCGAAAAACGTGAACCAGTCCCTTTAACAGCCCAAATTGAATCACATTCATTTACCAAAACGATGCCCTAATAAATTGAATAACTTTTGAATACCTTATGTTGCTTACATACACATTCAGTCTTACAACAACAATTTCATGCTGTTATTTGTGATTGAACGTGCAATGAAGTAATAGAAACATTTTCTTTTGCATAATTCACTTTTTTTCTTCTTGACAATTCCTATAAAATAAACATACCTTTAACCAGGGTTTGACATTTACTTTTTTGAGCACTAGACCAGTCGGGCTACTTCAAATGATTTTTACTAGACCTGACCTTACATCCACTAGCCCCGACCAACTTTCCAGAAAAAAACCCGATAGATTCTCCATATATATCTAAATACTTAATTTAAATTACAAACGTTAAGTTCCAACTAAAATGTATTTAATTGTCTCAAAGAAATCTTTAATCTCGTCATTCAATTTGATGCTTTTATTTTCAAACACATTTTCTGTTTCTTTAAATTCTACCCTTCACGGAAATTCTTTAGTCCATTTAGAATAAAATGACCTCAACCTTTTTTTGATTTTTACTTTATAAGCCCTGCTTTCCTTTTCCTTTTTTTTCCCCCTCTTGGGACATCTTTCCTTGAGGATGAGAAGTCGTATTTGTATATAGAGACATTCCCGCACACATTTCAACAACGAGAAATGGCTGTTTACGACGTAATTTGTTAATTTGATAAACACTTTCTTATAAATATTTCATTCAATTAAACTGTTTTTAAAAAAATGAAAATGAATTCAATTTATATCTATTTATCCGAAACATAACTTTACACACACATTAACATCGAGTAGATGTCGTAAAACATCAATTCCGACAGCGACTTATTTATTAGAACTAAAAATAGAGATTATGTCACCTCGCGGTTCAAAATTGCTCTCAAACTCTTTGCAGTTATCTTTCTGGCTAAGAATAAAATATCTTCTGGTTTGAAGTAAAGTTTCTTATTTTTAACAAGACCAGTCGGACTAGTAAATCGACATTTTACCCGACCGGACCTATCATTTAGTAGACTCGGTCGGTCGGACGTGCCTTAGTGTCAAACCCTGCTTTAACTAAATTTCACACTTGAAATTTTTATATGTACTTTCATCTCCATTTATTCGGTATAATTGTCTTTCAAGCAGTATATCATGTGATCTTCGATTCTGCTGCAAACGCACAATATTCTCTACGATATAATGTTACCATAACAAATGCAACATGTTATTTTAAAAGAAATCAATGTTTTGTCAAGTTTTTGTAATGTAATATCAACAAATTTGGCTGCAGTTTGAACTCATGAAAAATATTCTGCATTGTTGCAGCAAAGCTTGGAAGAGGCCGAGGACTTGGGAGTCAGAAGAAGACAGCTGGTTAAATCTACAGGCATTACCAGGTATCTGATAAATATGCAAAGAAAGACCAGGATATTTATCATAAAATCTTACCTAGTTCCATTTGTATTACCTTGGTCATTGTATTTTCAATAATAGAAAAGGTATATATTATTCCTGTTGTGTATAGATGGTTATTAAATGGTTTTTCTTTTGTCTTCATATTTTTGGTATTTCTCAGTTTTAACAGATCCAGAAAGGCATACTGTAAAATTGATGTTGAATGAGCAAGTTGTTGTCAATTTAATTTTGTTTAAAGTAATCCTTCAATGATGGATGACCTAGCCATGAAAAAAAGGTTCTTGATTACAAATGTTAATGCACAATAATTACAAACAGGTATATCATATTCTGTTATTGTTATTTGCACACGTTCTGCCTGTAAAGAAGACATTTTTCTTTTGTTTTTCTCCATGATTGTAACCATCATAATAATTTTTTTTCTAGATAGCACTCTTTTGTATAAAGCATTTCTTCATAACAAAGATGGATGTCATCTACATAACATAACAGTGGGTCTATGAATGCATCCATGCTTGTATAGGGGTATGTGTAACTGTATATTAGTATCCGGTTGAAAGGATGCATAAGAACTTGTCATATCTTGTCTTCAAAATGCTGTCAGCTGGTTACTATCATTTTGTTGTACCATTAGATACAAAACTAGATTTTTTTTGTGTCCCTGTATTCCAGATTCGGGACACCTGCAGTTTTCTACTTTTTTACCCTTTTTTTAATGAAGAAGAAGTATTCAGTTATTAAGGAGGCATATCACATCGTCATACTGGCTGTGTATTTCCCCGCCTTTCCATCCCTAACAATGTTCTCATGTGTTATCGCTACTTATATACATGCACGTCACAGTGATATCAAATTTTCTTTGGGACCAATGTGACAGTTTTCAGTTTGTTAATTGGGTCTATATCAAACAATCAATAGATTCAGATGTGTGACTACAATTTTATACATTCAGCATGAAAAAAGATGTTCAGTATGTGTCATCTATCATTCATAAAATAAGGTCTGTTGAAAGTTTCATTTCAAAATGTTCATGACTTCTCTACCCGTTCTTCTTTTGCTTGAAGTTGTTTGTCTAATATAAGATTTAAAAAAAAAAAAAGAAGTTGATTCTTGTACAATTTTAATGAACTACATATATTATCAATCTGAATATAGAACATGATGTATAAAAATTAAGGTGTCCTCTTTGTTGGCATGGTTTGTACCCAATTTTGTTACTCTTCTGCTCTGTTAGTTTTATTCTTCTGTGACCTTTCTTCTATGACAATGTTAGATGGCTTTTTGATAGAAATTGGATGAGCATTTGGTGTATATTCGAAGGCTACATGGTGGATATCTGATGGACATTGGATTTTGCTTGATGGATATTGAATGGTTGATATGTGCCTGATTGGTTACTTGATATATATTGGATGATGACTTTGCATTTAAAAGTTATTGACTGAATTATGTCCATCTAAAGTCTTTATGTTTTATGTGGTAAAATGTATTAGGCTTGCGAGTTCCACATCCACGCAACGATTGAGGGCAGCCATAATTTCCAATTTTCAGTCAATTATGTATTACTCAGATTCTCTGCACTTCTAGTTCTAGAAGTGCATTTCAGAAGGAGGAGACAGAGTGTTCAGGTACGTTATTATTTGTAAACAGATCTGACGTCACAATCATCTACTTAACGTATGGGTATTTGAAGTTGCAATTGAGTGTGGAGTCCTGGGACATCTACAGTGGGGGTGTTTATAGCTCAGTAAAAGCACTGCTACCTTGGATGGAGTCTTTAAGAAACTCATTAGAATATATAATGACTGTAGATACTGGATGACCACTTGATAGATAATGATTTATTAGATGACTGTTTGATAGATTCCAGATGGCTGCCGATCAGTCAAGTGACCGTCTTATGGGATGTAACTCTTGTCTTTGTGAATAGATTAAAAGTCTGGCCTGAAGACCATAAACTGAGAATAGACTTGAAAGTTAAATGTTTGATTACTTATATCTAACACAGATGATTAAAAACTGCTGGTTTACAAAAAACAAATAAATGCAAACATATACGGAAAATTTTATTTGGTTTTGAAAACTATTTCAAAAGTTATTTGGATTCAAAATTTAGGCTTGAGTCTATTCTCAGTGTGTGGTCTTGAAACCAGGTGAATGAGAAGTACAGTATTTTTTTTTAATTGACAGTGTTGAGTACATCATTCAGGGGATTAACAGTGTTGGGTACATCATTTAGGGGATTAACAGTGTTGTGTACATCATTCAGGGGATTAACAGTGTTGTGTACATCATTCAGGGGAGTAACAGTGTTGGGTACTATTGCAGTCTTTTTGGTAGAGCATGGGTACATGCTGTCTTGGGGGGAAATGTACCCCTTTAGTTGTTGGTTCACTTCTTACATGTGCAATGTAGTCATTTAGATGACCTTATATGCATGTTAGTAGTATGTGCTTAAAATAGGTGGTATGCACTTTTAATGCATGCTTTTGGAGTAGTTTTTGTAGGCAAGTAGATGTAGTTGTGTATTCTTTAAGTGATACTAGAGGCAATTTTTGCATTTTTTTAATCTCTTGTTCAACACTATTTACACAGGATACTGATTCTATCAGGATTATGAAAACTAAATATTAGAAACAGTATGAAAACGTAGATGGTAGTCGCAGCAATCAACAACATTGTTTCCTCTATATATTAGTATGATCAGGGTATTCAAAGTCTAGTTATTTCCTGTTCAGACGTAAATTTACGCATTAGATAGCAGGCATTTTATGATAAAGGTTTGTTATTATAATTAATCTCGACATCGTCTCCATGCCCATTTAAAGGTAAATTTAAGGTTTTATGATAAAGGTTAATTAT
Source organism: Ostrea edulis (assembly GCF_947568905.1). Classification (NCBI taxonomy): domain Eukaryota; kingdom Metazoa; phylum Mollusca; class Bivalvia; order Ostreida; family Ostreidae; genus Ostrea; species Ostrea edulis. The sequence continues at coordinate 89,773,383 of NC_079165.1, read as the reverse complement.
AATTAAGCTTGGCATGTTTTTTTAGAGGATTGTACTTGAGACTTTTGTTTCCTTTTGATTATAGTAAAATTATGCAATATTTAAGACCCCTTTTTTTTTCCTGTGGAAATTAAAGTAGCTGTAGTGCACATTTAAGCATTCCTCATTTCAGTTACTTTTACCTGTCAATGTTTGAAACTTTAGATTCCATAAAAAAGGTACATGTGTTAACAAATACCGAAATGAAAGTATAAAGTTTAGAAACAGTGTTTCGTTTGTAATCGAGAGACTGTGTGTGGTTTTGTGGCAGGTTTCTGTTTTTGAAAGTTTTAGATCTCTCCAGGAGTTCTTGAACGTTGCAAATTAAACAATTCATTTCTTCGTTATTTTGCCTATTTACGACAGATACCTTCTGATACAGAATATCTTTTGTGATATGGTTTCTGGGTACGCATTTGATTTGATACTGAAGGAAATGTTGATGTTTAGTTATATCTCTTGACACCGCGTTTAGGCTTCACACAAGTTTCAGCCATTCCGTTATCTTACAAGTTCCGGATCATTCATTAGCATTTGACGTGTTGGGTTAATTGAACAAGGCTTCATTCTTGCTTTTATAGCTATCGAACATGTATCAAACAGACCTATTGGTTTACATTCCTCGTTACACTCAGATGTACATGAATCATTGCTTATCTTTAGCAGGAATGACTTCAATCCAAATTATAATTGTAGTCGTCATTTTATCGACAGTTCACTTCACCGAACATGTCCATTACAATCACGTGTTATTCAGTAGATTTGTCTAACACTCTATTTTGTTTCAGTTTGCAAAGTGTATTTATCAATGCACATATTTTTTTTTCATTGTCATTTTTACAGTAGAACGAGAGAATGATCACAAAACACAATTGAAATGTTCGTTGTTATTGAGGAGGAAATTGTTCGATGTTGTTGAGGAGGAAATTGTTCGTTGTTGTTGAAAAGGAATTGTTCGTTGTTATTGAGGAAGAAAGTTTTCGTTGTTGTTGAGGAAGAAAATGTTCGTTGTTTCGGTTTGTTTTGTATGCTGAATGTGTATATGAAGGGCAAGGTTGAATAGTAAATAAGCTAAATTTCTTGACAAAACTTGATTGTTTTTAGCGTGCAATATAGTATTCTTCTCACAAAATTTTGACGATGGAATAATATAACTACATACATGTATTTCAAATTCACATAAAATTTAGTAGTACGGTACCTGTCGCTCAGTAGGGTAAATCACTCCCATCGAAACGAAAACGGACATTTAAACGAGATTGGGGTTTCGTATTTATAAATTTGTCGGAAACCCCATACTGAATGACGTGAATATCGCCTTAACGAAGTAAAAAGCTATGTTACATGTAGATGATCAAATATAATCCCGGATAAACGAGGGTTGCATTTTTCAGCACATTTGTGTTTTTTCTTCAATGTGTTTAAAAGTGATGGAGGCATACTTGATAAGAATTTTGAAGGTTACCTTTTGTAAATCCAGGCCATGACTGTATCTCCTAGAACAGCTTCCTCTATATTCCACGCATTGTCTTTGTAACCAGATTGTATTCATGTTACTTTTACATAAAATGTTATATTTGTAAAACGTATGTTAATAAAGTTACTTTTTATCATTTATTTCGTTTATGAGTTTTTGAATGGCATTGTATAAGTTTGACATTTTTATGATCATAGGTAGGTAGGTAAAACGCACTAAAGACTTATGCTCAAGATCCAAAGTGTCGGATCTAATTGTAGATGCTAGGTCAAATAAAACAGGATAAAAAGACAATAAAATGACCAACGACATCAACAATATTAAATTGTCAAACTTTCGCGAATACCTGTCCCTTCTTCAGAACGATATAGAATATTTACATAGATATCAATGAAAGGTAGGACAACGAACATTGATCAATGTCAACCCCCACAAGGAATACAAAATAGAGAGTTGGATAAACACGGACCCCTGGATATATCAAATATGGGATCAGGAAACTAGAAGGAAAAAGAATCTCCTATCGACCCGTCACACCCGCCGTGAACAGAAACCTATATCTTGATCAGGTAAACTGAGTAATCCGTAGTCAAAATCGGTGTGCCATGAACGGCAAAACAATCGGTATAAAACATGTCGGACAACATTTGACCCAAAGATAGGTTGTATTCGCAAACTAGATCATCATAACGACCATTGAATTTGCGAAAAGCTGACTTTAAACGAGACTGTTGAAACCCCTGCACCGTCAATTTGTCGGTAGCCGGCCTCGATCTAAAATCTGATCATACGCAGAACAAGCTCTTGCGTATCGAATCAGTTGAGAGATATAATGACCATATGCAGGTGGTATTGGAATACTGCTACATAGATATGGGAATTTGATAATGGAGAAGCTGAAATCATCCGGATTGTCATAAAGTTGAGTTTACTTTGCCGTTACTATTCATTTTCAATAAAATACCTCAAGTACGAGGCAGATATGGACGACTGTGGTGTTTTTTATCTCAGGTTCACAGGGATATATCAACATATGAATGAAAATTATTATTGTCAACAGATAAAACGTCGATATATATAAATGTCGAGTTGAAGGCCACAGCAAGATATTTTTTTTCTCATGTAGAAGGTTTTGAATAAACGCTGCTTCATCAGAATATCAGAACAGGTCAACTAACAAAGGAACACAATTCGTGCCCATGGGAATTTCAACAGACTGTTGGAAGACCCGATCACCAAAGATTACGAAGATATTGTCAATGAGGAACTATTGTCACAATTTTTTATTTCAACATCAAAGTACTTGTGCATGGAATCAGTGGTGTTTAACAAAGTATTTTTTGGATGACTGATCACTATATACGAATATATCCTTTTTCCATTTTTGTTGAAGTAACTGTCTATGATTTCCAAAAATCTAGTCATTAATTTATGGGGAGGAATGGTTTTGTAAAGTGTTGAAAAGTAATGTTTTGATGTTTTTGATTTTAGATAGGTTTTGCGATTTCAAATTAACTAAAGGTTTTTTAGAATTTTTCAGAATCCTTATTTGATTGACACCCTTTCTGGCATATCTAGTGGTATAGTAAGTTTGAAGCTTCTCCTTCACAGCTGTTAATATTTTCGTGAGGAGTAAAGAAAGGGGTTTGACAGAACATTTACTGGATCCAGCAATGTATCTCAGTAAGGGTTTTGTGAAGTTTAGTAATCCAGTATAGGTACGGTAATTCATATTCATCCATCCCATTGACTGGGATATTTAATGTGTCTAAGACTGAAGCATGATTTTGAAGAATTTCATCTTTTGAAAGGGCAGTTGGAGTATAGGTACGATTACCAAAAGTGGAATTAATGACAAGTTCGTTTAAAATAAAAATACAAATGAACCTTACAAACAAAGACAATGTTGTTGCAAGCTTTGTCAGCTGTAGCCAAAACATATTCCTCATGTAACCTATCTAATTCTTTATCACTTCTGGTTAACTAAACACAGAATGATAAATGGTACGTACTTATGTGTTTTGATGTGTTTAATGCGAGATTTTGATATTCCTCTGATAGTTTTAATCCATTCTGACAATGTGTGATAATTTATCAAGGTATTGAAAATCTTGGAGTTATGTACTGATGCATCTGAGATCTACTGTCCCAAACATCATGGAATACAAGAATTTATTTAAAATTACCACATTTTTGCAATAATTGTTTTATATAAAGCAGTCATGGACCAAGTACATCATGACATCAATTTGAAAATATCAAAAAGATTAAATTTTGATTGTATATTACTCTTCCTGACCTGTGCTAATATTTAGAAATTAACAGTTCTTAATGATCAGAATACATATTACCAGGGATATGCTTCATACAAAACGATACAAAATAGTCCCAATTTTAATATCTGAGGTGGTAAGACACCATCTAACAAGAGTTATCAACATGATAGATTTACAATTCTTATCAACTGATTATTTTAAGTTCTGTGTACAGCCTACAACTAGATGGCCTTCATTATCATCGCTATGATCTTTTACTAATTACATGTATTGTTATTAATTGCAACTGATGGGTTTTTTTTAAAATATGTATGCGATCGATCTAAATATATACAGTACAGGCCAAAAGTAAAATAATGATTTCTCTAAAATAATACCTGAAATTAAAACGGTACTCCTGGTATCTAAAGCAGAGTTATGAGAATAAAATGGAAAACCCCATGAATATAACATGTTGATTCACACACACACACACACACACACACACACACACACACACATATATATATATATATATAATGATAAAGTCCTGGAGGCGTCCACGATCGTCTACCCACTTCATCTCAATGTCATCTATGAAACATAGCCAACTAAGAGGTTTAACTGGTGAGTAATGTAGAAGACTACGTTCCAGTCTCCCCATAAAGATGTTGGTATAAGATGGTGCCATTTTAGTTCCCATATCTATGCCACCTATTCCCAGAGATAGTATTCACCGTTGAACGTGAAGTTATTAAGCTATTCTGTTTAAGGACATTGAATACTCTTATCATTCCAAACCTCTCAAGAAGCCTCGATATCCTAAGGTATGACAGCCGTGTCTCTCAGGTAGGAGGGTAAATCCACTACATGCTGACAGAATGTAAATCAATGAAATATAAGAGATTTTCTCCGTGAGATGTCCTATGGTTATTGGACGGACTGGCATGTCTTCTTTATGTTAGTTTGTTGTACGTCTCGTCGAAATTTAAAATTTCCCCCTTATACTAAGACGTCAGCAGTTGTAAGTCAAGTACCATCAATTTAGACCTATGTTTCGCGCTTATGGCCGTAACAGTGGTTATCTATACGCCTGCCACGACACGGGACCTCCGGGTGTTTTCCCATTTGTACATTATAGGTGCATTACAACATATAGTCACCTCAGCAACGCTCGTTAAAGGAAGTAACATTTTGTTGTTCATATCTTAAAATGGACGTGATTTGTGAAATTGCTCTGTACTTTTGAAACGAAAAACATGTAAGCTTCAATATGTTGTTGTTAGAATTATTTCATTGAATCAAGGTATAAAACTCAAACATCATCTACACGATATTGTGGCCCTTTTTTTAATTTGAAGTTAAAGGTCCAGACCAAATACAAGGATGACTCTTAATTCTGATGTTAAAGGTCAAAGCTACAGATATTGAATATCAATTAGGCGTATATATCATTACAGCTGTAGCAATCAAACTTATACTGAAATATTTGCATGTTTCAAGAATTAATGAGGTACTAGTATGCTACACCAGATAAATTTGATATGGATGAAAAGTGGAGGGTAGAGGATATATACATTAACTTTTTTAATAATAAAAATGCAGTTTTAGTAGTAAACAATCGGAACAAATGTAAAATAATAATTTTAAAAAACCTGCAGAACTCGAACACACGATCTACAGTTCAGCAATCGACGTGCTCACCTACTGAGGTACTTAGCTAGGCGAGCATTTATAAAATGAATAGACAATTATTGCTGATATTTATATTTTCACCCATGTTATGAAAATGTAGAGTACCTCCTTAAAAATCTCCCTTAAAACACATTTTGATTTCAACCTAGAATATTAAGTTAGCTATCTATGGACCACGTACTGCAGTCCCCTGTTAAAGGATAACAATAAGCCTCAACATTATGACAGATATGTTGTAATAGAACAATACCAAACTGTGTGCTAACATTCATCTTTTTAAATTATGCTTGTTATAAAGGGGCGTTCATGCAATTCAATAGAATATGTTCAAATTGTTCCAATCGATAGAATTGTGGATCAAATGCATACAACTATAAATAGTTCAGTGACACCTTTAACCACACTGTCAAAATGGCGGATGAATTACATATTTATGAAGACATTTCTGATTACAAATATTGTGTGAGTGAAAAGATCAATGTAAAAAAAATTGAAAAAATCTGTAAAATATATCCAACGGATTGACAAGAAAGCCAAAAGGAAGCGAAAAAGTATCCGACATTATATTCGAAACATCCTTGGATTCCAAAGTCAGAGAGCTTAGATTTTCTGTGGAGTTTCCAACATTTTACCAATGCAAAGGTATTGCATACAATTTAAAAAAAAAAAAAACCAATGCTAAATCAAAAGACTGGGCTTAAGGAAATATTAGGTTGAAAATGAACATAATTTTTCTGCATTATACGTGTGTATTTTCAGAACAAAATACGTCCCCCATTATATGGTCAATTTGCATCTCTGTATGACAGTGTACCGGCAAATGATTATCTTAACTATCCGAAACCATTGCCAAGAGAATTTGAAAAATGCAAAGACTTAATAGAAAAATATGTGGATGCCAGAGAGGTTATTCCATTCATGAAAGCAAACATCGAGGAGGACGGTAAGAGAACATGTTACTTTTTAATGTATTTTTACTCCACCCAAAACATTGAATTTTACATCTGAAAACAATGAATGTTATACCAGACCAGATCCATTATCAACTCATAAAACACCTTCCTAAATCTATCAAAACATTCCTCTGCAACTCTTTAACATGATCTGGGAAAGTTTTTATTTCCCATCTTCCTGGTCGAAGGCTACAATTATTTCTAATCCAAAACAAGGAGTTAACCACTCAGCTCTTATTATTTCTATTTTGACCATCTACCCCACACATGATCAGTACGGGGGTGTCTGATGGTGATATGACTTTCTAGGCGGCTGCTGTTTTTGGAGTTGGATTTTTGAAAGGCCAATCGAATCTTGAAAAGGGAAAGCAGTGACATGCCAGATATACATAAATTAAGAGTTTGAAGGAAAAAAATTAAAAAAAAATATTTTCCTACAGTGCATAATTCTGTATTCTTGTGAAGATGCAATTCATGCCTACAATTTGCCATATATATGAAAATCTAAAATCAGTGTTTGTAACAAGATGTGCAGATAGGCTCCATATTGTCATATGAGGCACATTATCACAATAACCTCATTGAATACAAATGGCATGAAAGAAACATTTAGTAATTGTACTTATACTTCCAATTGCCCTTTCAGAAGATGAAATTCTTCAAAACCATGCTTCCGTTTTAAACACAGTCAAAATCCTAGTCAATAGGACAAATCAACTTCACAAAAACCCTTGCAAACATAAATACATTGCTGGGTCCAGTAAATGGTATACCAGTAAATGTTATTGTGCCACAACATATGCCAGAAGTGGTGTAAATGAAATGTGGATTCTAAAAACGTTTGGTAAATTTGAAATCAGAAAACTTTTCTCAAATTTATAATATCAAAATGGTATGACTTTTCATCGCTTTACGCCATCATTGTTCATGATAAATCAAACGCTAGACTTTTTGACATCATACATGTAGACCGTTGCTTCTTCAACAAAACTGTAAAAAGGATATATTCATATCTAGTGATCAGTCATCCAACAAATTAGCTTGTTAAACACTTGTCTGATTCTACGCACAGGTACTCTGAAGTTGATATAAAATATGCTGGAGTTCCTCATTGGCAATATCCTCGTAGTCTTTGTTGATCAGGTCTTCCAACAGTCTGTTAGAATTCCCATGGGCACGAATCATACTCCTTTATTAGCTGATCTGTTTTATATTCTTACAGGCGGAATTTGTTCAAACGCTTCTACAGAATAAATATCTTGTTCTGACCTTCAATTCCATATTTAGATTTATTGACAATGTTTTATCTGTTAACAATTCTCATAAAGTAATTTTTATTTAAAGTCGGAACTATTTACAATAAAAAAGTAACATGAGCTGAAAAGCTCTATAACCGACTATATAGCATAAAACACATAGCGCAAATGGTATGTATACATGCACAGTCATAAAACAAACACATTTTGAAATAAAGATTTACAAAAGACACATACATAAATAACAGAAAAAAATTAAAACTGAAACAAAACATACACATAAAAGCTAAGAACATAAAACATGAATAGATATACAGGGACTAACTAAACACAATATACGTGTAGGAATTCATGAAAAAATATTCAAGACAATATACTTTATTTGAATATGTTTTTGATGCGGCACCGTGCCGAGTACTATTAATTGTTTTACGCATCAGTGGCATATAAACTTTACAGATTGTTTAACAGAGGTCATAAGAAAAATATATTCATTATAAATATATTCGTATCGCTTCAGATATCAATCGTATCATAAATAAGAGTAATTATTCAACCAGCGATGGAACAAAGGAGTTCCTGAAGTGTCTGCAAAAATACTCCAGTAGTCATGCACCATTTATATGGAGAAGTTTTGAATTGGCGCTCAAAGAAGCAGGTACAATATTGTGTCTTATTATTCATCGAATATTTAGTGTTAATCATTACGTTTTACAAACGCATGTATATATTTGCAGGCTGCACAAGACATATAGATTTATGAAAAGGTAAAGATCACGACCAGTGATTAATCTCCGTTTACCTGATCAGGATATATGGCTCACGGCGGGTGTGACCGGTCAACAGGGGATGCTTACTCCTCCTAGGCACCTGATCCCACCTCTGGTGTGTCCAGGGGTCCGTGTTTGCCCAACTATCTATTTTGTATTGCTTGTAGGAGTTATGAGATTGATCACTGTTCGTTATCTTCACCTTGCATGAAAAGGTGAAGGTAACGAACAGTGAGCAATCTGATAACTCCTACATGTATAAGCAATACAAAATAGATAGATGGGCAAACACGGGCCCCTGGACATACTAGAGATGGAATCAGGTGTCTAGGAGGAGAAAGTGTTCTGTCGACCGGTCACACACGCCGTTAGACTTATATCTTGATCAGGTAAAAGAAGTAATTCGTAGATTAGAATTTGCGAAATGCTCACTTTAAACGAGACTGTTTAAACCCCTGCCACATCAACTTATATTTCAGTAGCCTGGTTTGATCTTAAAACTGATCATATACAGAATAAGCTCTTGTGTATCAAATTTTATAAATATAAAATCTGATAAACGTTTCGTAACTCACTAATCTGTAATGATTTAAGTTTTCTTAGCTCAAGTGAATCTAGACCTACTGATATAAAGTCCGCCATCTGTCTGTTTTTGATGTGTAATGTTTACATGTTTTCAACGTTTTCTCCTAAACTGTGGTAATTTCACACAAATCTACTGAAAACCATAAGCTACTACAGGGGATCCATGTACCTTAAATGTCACACCGTCTTCAAAGATAGAGTGGTGTGTTAAAATCATTTTTTTTTTCAACACTACGTAATCAGAAAAGCTTATATGAACCGTATGTTACTTATTAAAGATTTGCATCTGTTCAAACAACGAACATCCTGTCAGAATACACCTTGCTTATCGTAAGAGGCGACTAAATATGGTGGTCCTTTGGACGAGACCGCAAAAACCTAGGCCCAAATCATATGGTGCTCTAAGGCTGTAAGCGCCAATCATAAGCCTGCAGCCCTTCACTGGTAATGGTGACGTCTCGATATGAGTGAAATATTCTCGTGTTTAAAGGTTAAAGTTAACGTTAATGTCTCACGTCCCATGAAACGATTTACACCAAACCATCAAACAATGATCCGCAAAATCAGGATGGTTCATTGCATAGCAAATTTCAGAAAATTGCTTGAAATTCTTCTCAAGAACCACCAGAATACAATATATCAAAGTAATTCGGAAACGTCCTTGCATGATGAAGATCAAAGTTTGCTCATATACCAGGGCTGATGTATTGCTACAGGAGGGGACCAATTCTTTGCATTGAAAAGAGCTTTCACTGCTAAGGCCTTGGTACTAAACTTTGCTGCACTTCACTCACAACTGATGGCGTTTCTATGTAAGTGAAAGAGTTTCCAATTCGACATGAAACTACAATCAGCGTAATTCGGATAATCTAAGTAGCGATGAGGTTGCTAACATTCATTTTGGTGCACTAGAACTATTTAAAATAAATTCGATATATTTCAGATTATGACTTTGTTTGGAAAAGAATCAAAGGAGAAATAGATGGCCTACAAGAAGAATGTCATGAAGAACGAAAGAAAAGAATTCAAATAAATAGAGGTCTAATTTATCAACACGTAGATGCTTCTGACATTTGTCCTGATTTAGTGTCGTACAAAGTGATCAGTCATGCACGATATGAGATCATAAAATCTGAGGAACAACAACGTGGAAAATGTAATGCAACTTCTCCATTGATAGATTCCATATGGAGACTCCATGTCAACTGGTTTGAAATATTTTTGCGTGTATTAAGGAATCATAATCACGGTTTCATTGCTGATGAAATTAATAAAGCAACAGGTATACTTTCATTTATTTACATTGATTTCAGTTTTACAAAATCGTATATAAATTGAACATATTTATTGAGAGACAATATTTTCTATATATAAGTCATATTATGATTTTTGGTTTCCAATGGGATTTTATTTTTCTTCAATGTTTTAAAACTTTGAAAACTAATTATGGAATTCCAAAATATTTTCCTTCATTATAGGAAAAAGCGTTAAATTCAACGACACAGGACACTATCACAATACAAAAATGTATGATATACCCACTACCAAAAGTAAAGTTTATGGTGAATACCAACCATGTTGTCCGTGTCCGGTACGATATTTTCGTTTTGAAAATAATGGAATCGAGCAAAGAAATATAGAGAAAAGGGAAGAAAATGTCTCCTCCAACTATGACTCTATTACCTATACCAGACAGGTCGATGGATATACAATATACACTCCGCCATCTTACATGTACCTTCCGTATAGTGAGTGAAGCTATCTCATGGGATGTAAATATTATGAATCAGTATCAGTATTCGTACCTCTAGTGAATATTTACCGGAAATATTACGAGTACAGTATGATGATTAGTAATATACATATGTATTCTTTATACCGAATATCCGGTGATTTCTATCATGTGGATGGACTGGAATGCAAGTAGTTCATTTAGAACACCTCATATTGCACAAGGGACAACCGAACTCTTTGAGGGTGACATCGTGCCAGAAAATGATACAACTCACACCAATGTTCGTGCAACTAGATCTTGGACGTGACCATGAACAACTATGTTATAATATTTAGCAGAAATAATGTCTGATAACGTGAGTTTGACATTGAACGTGTTAACGACATCGAAATATACACCTCGTATTTACAAGCAGTGTTTTCTGAACAAATAGTAAATCCACCAATAATAATAGCAATATTAATGCTGGTCATTCAGCTATCATTGGTTTTGGTCATCCGAGTCAGTTAGGTGACATTTTGCGAATGGTGCATGTAGATGTCCGTCGTTCCTTACCATTTGCATTTTTTAAAGAATAATATTATTCCAAGAACGAAGACCTTTACCAAAATTATAAATTTCCCATCTCCTGGGTCAGAGCATCTCATATATTCTGCAATCTTTGTTCTCTGTACTCCAGACATATGATAAGCAAAAATACATTTATGAAATTGTAAATTTTATGGCCCCTTTCAAACATTCTTTTCCGATGCACACCTTGAAGAAAAAAATATATACATAGTTATGAAGAGTACAGGCCTTTGTGGAAATTCACAATCCCCAGTTACTGAGACCTCAAGTAGCAACAATCATTAATTATAAATACTCAGCTCAAAAAATTAACCTAACATATACATTTTTTGAATAAGTATATTTCTACTAAACAAAGGCGCAAACAAAAGATTATGATGAGTTTTGCAATTTTATAAAGACTTTTATATTAATGATTGAAATTTTAATTTCTTGCATTTAGTTGTTCTCCTTTTGAACGAATAACAGGCACGTACTAAACTAAGTTTTCACAGAACCTTTTACAGAAATGAGCACTGTATTCCCTAAAGTACCTTCCACATATCTTAATTTACAAGTCGTTGGCATATTTTGAGTAAGGTCCGATCTTCTTTGTTTTATTTGGGTTTGAATCAGGACTGATCCAGGACAACGGAAGTGTAGAAATAACACATTTTTTGCATTTAAGTAATGACATACTGCTGATTATTGCAAATAATTTTTCTGTAAAATAATAAGCAAGTCCATACATCTTTCAATATCTCCTGACTAGTAAAATACAGTTCTTCAAACGCAATCAATGTTTACACTAACATGGCCGGAAAGAAATCTTGATTGAAACTCAGATCTTGAACATTTAGGGCAAATTTTGACAAGAACAACGCATGAAAATATACCCCTCAAACTTATAGTTTCATCCAACATATTGTACGAGTGGAAATGAAAGGTCAGGTGAAACCAGTGCAACACATGCAACATGTGCACCCCGGTATGACCATGCAACAATTACCAAACCATTCGAATGCGACTCAAGTATCCCCCCTCAATGATCCCGAGACATTACTTCACAACTGGTCATTATAAACAAAAAAATTGAAAAACTTGATCACATTAAAAAATCCCTTTTGCATGTGTCTGAGGTAGAGAAAAGTATGGGATTCGTTTCATATTCTTTGGAGGAAAATGCGAGATACTCTACTTAAGCTTTCGATGATTTAAATGCCCTAGAAACTACACTTGCGAACTGAAAAGTTGAATGAACAACTCACAGAGGATATTCTTGATCTGAAATGTAGGTCACTTCGTGAGAATTTACTCTTCTATGGTGTGACCAAGGCTCCAAATGGGGAATCGGGGAATTGTGAGGATCTTTATCAAAAGGGATTATGGATTAGTAAGCGTCCTTGTCCTATCGTGGCAAAGTTTACTATGATTTCCTAGAATGGACTTGTAAATCAGGAATCAATTGCCTAAAGCAAATTACGAGTGACAGAAAATATTATATCCCGCAACGAAGGAAGCCAAGGAAAAACATCGAAAAGCCGTCCTAGTTAGGATAAGCTGTTTATTGATGACAAACAGTATCACTCAACTCCTATTGACGAGGAACCGCTAGTACAATTAGCCAATTGAGCAGAAAACAGTAAAGCTTTAATAGACCCAGAAGAGAGATGCGAGAAGAAAGAAAACATTAAGAAAGTCGGGAGAACAGTGAAACTGAACTCAAAACTATCTTAGAATTTACACGGAGATTTTGAAAATAAATTGAAAGACAAAAACTTTAAAACCTTAATGTGTACGTACGATGTAATTTGCTTATCAGAATGTTGGATTGATAAGTATTACAATATTGACAACCCACATTTTCAATCGTATATTTTTCCTATAAAATCAAAATCAACCCAAAGTGGAGGAACTGTTTTTACACGTTATATACCTGTTGTTGAATCTTTCCGTGATTGTATTACATCTTTGACAAAATGCTTGTAAAAGGGGAAGGCAGCCCCAAAGAAATTTACATGATAAATAATAGGATTAATTATTTGATAAAATTTCTCATACTATTCTATTGATATACGACCTAGGTAAGCTTTAGTGCTAATTTAAAAACGTTGAAAATTGAAATTCCCGCCAACTGATTCGATACGTTAGAGTTAGTTCTGCTTGTGGTCAATTTTTAAATCGAGGTAAGCTACTAACAAACAAGTTGGTGGTACAGGGGTTCCAACAGTCTCGATTGAAGTCAGCATTTTGCGAATTATATGGTCGTTATAACGATCCAGTTCGTCAATACAACCTATCATTGAGTCAAATGCTGTCTGACGTGTTTCATACCTATTGTTAGGCCGTTCTTTCCACACTGATTTTGACTACGGTTAACTCCGTTTACCTGATCAGGATATAGGGCTCACAGCGGGTGTGACCGGTCGACAGGGGATGCTTACTCCTCCTAGGCGCCTGCTCCCGCCTCTGGTGTGTCCAGGGGTCCGTGTTTGCCCAACTATCTATTTTGTATTGCTTATAGGAGTTATGAGATTGATCACTGTTCGTTATCTTCACCTTCAATATAAAGGCTGTCATATTGTGGAACTCTTTCGTATTGAATACCACAAAAGTCAATAATTATACCCCCCGAACGAAGTTCAGGGGGGTGGGGGTATATAAGAATTACTCTGTCTGTCTGTCCGTCCGTCTGTCTGTACAGATTCGTGTCCGGGCCATAACTTCTTTGTTCTTTGACATAGGCATACCATATTTGGAACACGGGTGGATCACCATGAGACGATGTGTCGAGTACCTTCATAACCTCTATATGACCTTGAACCTTAAAGGGTTTTTACAATGGATTTGTGTTCGGGACATAACTTCTTTGTTCTTTGATGTATGCATATAATATTTGTCACATGAGTGCATCATCATGAGATGATATGTCATGACCTCTATATGACTTTGACCCTTGACCTCAAAGTCGAAATCAAAGATTTTTTACAATGGATTCGTGTCCGGGCCATAACTTCTTTGTTCTTTGACATAGGCATACCATATTTGACACATGAGTGTATCACCATGAGACGATGTGTCAGGTACTTTCATGACCTCTATATGACCTTGACCTCAAGGTCAAAATTAAAAGTTTTTACATTGGATTCCTGTCATGGCCATGACTTCTTTGTTCTTTGACATAGGCATACCATATTTGACACATGAGTATGTCACCATGAGGCGATGTGTCGGGTAACTTCATGACCTCTATATGACCTTGAATTTTGACCTCAAGGTCAAAATTGATTATAGGGTTTTGACATAGTCATACCATAAGACATGGTGTATCACCATGAGACTATGTGTCATGTACATTCATGACCTCTTTATGACCTTGACCTTTGATCTCAAGGTCAAAATCATAGGTTTATGCCATGGATTTGTGTTCGGACTATTCTTCTACAAATTCATACCATATTTTTACACTCAGGGAAGAGGTAATTTATACCTATTAACAGCACCCTTTGGGAGATTGGGGTAATCGGGGGTATTCTTAGTGAGCATTGCTCACAGTACCTCTTGTTTTGACGTCACATTGCTGTTCCGGTTTTAATGAGATTCTAAGATCATCAAATATGTGCATATTCTTGTGTATAATACTATTTGCACTCAATTGACCGAGATTATTCTAGAGAAGTGATGTGTATTAAATTGACACCTGTGACCTGGATTGTTCTAGAGCATGCTGTTTTAGTAGTAAGATTACGTAAAGGTTGCATCATGGTCTTTCAAGATTGTAACAGAAAATTAATTCCTATTATATATTCACTGAAATTCTTTTGATGAAAAAGCTCTGGTTTAGACACTTTACATGATATTTGGATTTTATCATACTGGGAACTACGATTTTGGACCCATAACATAATTGGGGGGCTCTTCCGGGATAAGAAACAAAATATATCTAATTCTTTTAAAATTTACATTCTATTTTTTTTTTCTGAATTGATTGAATTTCATAGACACCTGAATTTATACAATGTTTTCGGTCACAGATTTTCTTGATTCGCCAAATGTTCAGATGTTCGATGCCTTAAAAAAGATGAGTTGATCAGTTTATCTGTACACTTCGGGTGAGAGATTAAAGCAATACAATATGTAACTGACGGTATATTTTCAACTATCCAATTATGTACCTATCGGTATAACTAATATAATGTCCAAGATCTGAGGAAACAATCAGCAAAATAATGAAGGGAATATTGTTTAAGAGCATACCTACAAGGAGCGTTTGGTATAAACCGCCATTGCATTGTGTACACGGACATGAGAACAATGATTGCCGAACATAATCGGGTTGCTGAGATCGAGACGGATACACACGTCGTTTGTATTAAAATATTACATCGTTTCATAAATGACATGAAGTACTATAAGTGTAAGAAAGTAATAATTATGCAAGTGTGCCACTCAAATGAAATTTTATAGTTAATTTTCTATAAGATTAGCATGCTACAAACTCGACACGTGTTCAGTGCCTTTCTTTCGCTTTTTCCGAACTGATGACCTTCGTGGTCAATACACATCGAAGATTACGAGCAGGAATTACTGAAAGGATGACAATGATTCGTTAATCGACATTTTCTGCTGATTTGGGGGGTTTGTTCTCCAGATTCACTCTGATTCTATGAAGTTCTATATCTTCAATCACAACTATGTTAAATGTTTGTTGTTTTATTTCTTGATTTGCCGTCAGTTACAGTTTGTATTGCTTTAAATCTGCAATGCATAAACAAGATATCAAAGTTATGGTCGCTAAAAAACTTGTAAAAAAAAAATTGTAAGTCAAATGATTTTCCAAAACAAATAGTGGAACAAGCCAAAATGACGAAATTTGAATTAAAAATATCAATATTGATATAGTGTTTGGTCATACAGTTAGAGGTCCTTTGAAAATTGCTGAAAGAAAAATGACTAACTGAAACTAGTGATCTTAAACTTTTAGACTATGTATATAATTTCAAAGAGAAACTTCATACTGCTTGTAGATTAGCAAAAGAAAATCTCAGGAGTTCTCAAGCCAAAATGAAAGTTTGGTATGACTAAAAGGCTAGGAACAGAGTTTTTAAACCAGGTGATAAGGTTCTTGTATTTTTGCCTTTTCCTGGTCATCCTTTGGAGGTCAGGTATTCTGATCCATATGAAAAAATTGAAAGCAAGCTTAGTGATGTGAATTATGTGGATAAGACACCTGGCCGGCGTGAAGAAAAACCGAGTTTGTCACATTAACATGTTGAAAGAGTATTTTGATAGATGTGACGGAAATTCTGTAAAACCAGTTTCCACTTTAGCCAATATTTAGACATTACAAAATTGTACTGATAATGAAATTAGTGTAGAAACTTGTGAAAAAGACTTCAACCAGAATGTCCGATTGAAAAACTCTGAAATTCTTGCTAATCTGGATACCAAACTTGGACATTTGAATATTCACCAGAGAGAACAAGTTCAACGTCTCATGGCTAATTATCCTTCAATCTTTTCAGATGTTTCACAAAAGACTGATGCCGATTGTCATGATGTTGTAGTTTGTGATGCTTTGCCCATCAAGCAGCATCCCTATCGTTTAAATTCATTCAAATTACAGTACTTAAGAACAGAAGTGCAATACATGCTGGACAATGACATTATCGAACCAAGTAAAAGTGACAGGAGCTCACCTTGCATTCTCATACCGAAACCTGATGGTACCTACCGATTATGTACTGACTTTCGAAAAGTGAATTCTGTCACGAAAACATACTCTTATCCGATTCCTAGAATTGATGACTGCATTGGCAAAATCGGAAATGCCAAATTTGTCAGTAAATTTGACCTGTTGAAGGGTTACTGCCAAGTGCCATTGACTGAGAGAGCCAAAGAAATCTCTGCATTTGTGACTCCTGATGGCCTCTTTCAATACAAAGTGATGCCATTTGGTATGAAAAATGCTCCAACGACCTTTCAGCGAATGATTCATTATCTTCTGCATGACCTTCAAGGATGTGAAGCCTACATTGATGATGCTATTATCTACAGTAACACATGGGAGGAACATATCCAAATCATAGAGTATTTAGGTCATAAAGTAGGTCAGGGTTATGTTACGCCTACTATGGCTAAAGTGATGGATATTGCAAAGTTCCCGATTCCTATAAACAGGAACGAGTTAATGGGATTTTTGGGCATGACAGGTTTTTACAGAAAATTTTGTCCAAATTTTTCTTCAACAGTTGGTCCACTTACCAACTTATTGCAAAAGAGGGCTAACTTTGTATGAACAAAAGAATTCGACGAATCATTTTGTAAAATTAAATCTGTTCTCATGAGAAGTCCAGTTCTTTCGGCCCAAGATGTTTCCAAGCAATTTAAGTTTACTGTAGATGCTGCTTTGTTTCAAGAACATAGTGACAATGTAGATAGATTTGTTTCTTATTTTTCAAAGAAACTTACAAAATGTCATCATAATTATTCAACCATTGAAAAAGAGTGTTTGCTTTGTTATTAGCTTTGCAAGGTTTTGATGTTTATTTGAATGTTACTGTACATGCAATTCTTGTTTTTACGGATAACATCCCTCTCACTTTTTTTTTTGCATAAAATGTCAAACAAGAATCAAAGACTCACAAGACGCAGTTTATTATTGCAAGAGTATGATATTGATATCAAACATATCAAAGGCAGAGACAATGTTATAACAGATGCTGTTTCAAGAGTGCCATGAGTATGTTCTGTTATTTTGTTGTTGCTTTGATTGATGTGCATTGTATATTTGAGTTTTCATTGTCATTCAAACTTTTTAAGGGGGAGGTGATGTGTACATGTGTAATACTATTTGCACTCAATTGACTGAGATTATTCTAGAGAAGTGATGTTTATCAAATTGACATTTGTGACCTGGATTGTTTTAGAACATGCTATTTTTAGTAGTAAGATTATGTAAGGGTTGCATCATGGCTTTTCAAGATTGTACTAGAAAATCCATTTCTATTACATGTATATATACACTGAAATTCTTTTGATTAAAAAAAGCTCGGGTTAGATACTTTACATGATATTTGGGAACTACGATTTTGTATCACTATTTTTGTGTGTTTGGGTTCATTGCTCAACTACCGTAAGTTAATATTGTGCTAGTGTAACAATTTTCTTTCAATTGTTAATTGCGAATTGCGTTAATTGCGTTAATTGTGTTAATTGTATTTTGTTAGTACATTATGTTGCGCTACATTAAGTTTTTGTTCTCTACCATAACAATATGGTAGATTTTACGAATAGATAGGTTTAAACCCTTTCTTTCAAGCTGTTAATTGCACTAATGCGATGGTGAGATTTGAACAAGTTGCTTGGTTTTTTTTAAATTCCTGACTCAACCAAGTCATCTGAAAAGAAAAGACTATGTAAACTGTGGATCCATTATTTGCGTTATGACAAGTTGATGTTTGGGACATTTGTATGAAGAAACGTATACCGTCTGCTTGGTCTGTGACTCGATTGAACGTCTTCTTTTCTCAATTTCTTCTTGCAAAAGAATGGGCTCATATCTATACGGTTCCACACTTTCGTGATCTGTCATGTTTACAGTGCTGCTACTGAAATAAAGCGGAACCGACAATGTGACGTCATTAAATAAACTTCAATGGCCGCTCTCTTAGCGGCGAGTAATTTAAAATATATGATAGATTAACATTGATTTAATCGTTAAGCAAGGATTTTTGTTGTTAAAGACTGTCGTTTACGATATCAGTAAGTAATACTTAATTCATGAAATCAACAATGTGGTTAGGGTTGCTTAATTCATGAAATCAACAATGTGGTTAGGGTTGCTTAATTCATGAAATCAACAATGTGGTTAGGGTTGCTTAATTCATGAAATCAACAATGTGGTTAGGGTTGCTTAATTCATGAAATCAACAATGTGGTTAGGGTTGCTTAATTCATGAAATCAACTTTTCCCTTTAAACAGCAAATTGATAGGTATATGGCATTTAATGATGAAAGGTGAAGATAACGAACAGTGTAGATAAATTTTTTGAGTTAGAAAAACAGTGGAATAATTATGTCAAATGGCCATATTTTGCTAGGCGATTTTAATAGTAGAACTAAAGATAATCCAAACTTTAAAGTTTTATATGGGACTACACACGAAATCAATTCAAACAAATTCTTTTCTATTCCAAATGCGCATTTCTTTGGTATATGTGTTCTATAACTGCTGAGATGACAATCATTATCATGTGATCTATACCTGACACACCACACATCGTTCTCTATGATGGCGTTATAATACACGAAATGTCTACCATGTGTCTGTCGTTTACAACTTCTGGGACTGTGATGAGTTTTTGCCTGCTGTTCCTGTTTTCTTTGGTAAGAGCACATCCTGGATGTTAGGCAAGACACCACTTTGGGCAATAGTCATTCCAGACAGGAGTTTGTTCAGCTCTTCATCGTTACGGATGGCCAGCTGAAGGTGACGGGGAATAATCCTGGTGTTCTTGTTGTCTCGGGCAGCATTACCCGCCAACTCCAAGACTACTGTTGCCAGGTTTTCTAACACTGCTGCTAAATACACAGGGGCACCTGTACCCGCTCGTTCTGCATAGTTTCCTTTTAAAACAAATGGCATTGCAATTGTCATTCTCTTTAACCCTTTCTCTACTGATACTGTGTAAATTCAAACTTTGTCTGAACATTGAAGTATTCTGGGTCAAAAGTCATATGCATACAGATTTATTTTCAATTCGGAAAATCTCATGAATATATTTGTCAAGGTCTCGTTAGACTAAAAAATAAACTCTATTGATTCAATTAATTTCATTGTTATATATTTATGTTGATTTGCTTTGTAACAATACACTTTTGGTACAATTTGTCCTAAAGTAATTCTATTGCCTCCATGCAACACATACACTGTCTACGACAGAACCTGGAATGCAAATGGCTACAGATGGCCATGTGTCAGAATTTCATGAAACTTGGTATATATATTCATGAAAGAACATATATCGAGCGACAAGTATCCTCGGAGACAGACTGTTTACCAGCAGAGATACATGTTCGATGGTTCCACATAACACTAACTTGAATATAATAATAACGATTTTTTGATTTTTTTATTCCATTCCATTGGTAACCGTGGAAATGAATGACACTAGGTTTTCCTTTTTTTATTTACAGATATATTGACACACTGTTTTCCCCATAATAGCTCTAATACTTCATTATTATTTCGAATTTCAAACATTTCGGTTGAGCATCACTGAAGAGACTGTCGAAATGTGCATCTGGTACATCAAAATTGGTACCGTATAAGTTTTAAATTATGACCCCAGGGTCGAGGCCTCTGCTGGTGGACTGTTAGTCCCCGAGGGTCTCTACAGCCCAGTAGCTAAGTACTTCGTTACTAGCTTGAAAATACCGATGTATATTTAATTGCTGTTATAAAATTTAGAAATTCATTTTAAAATTAAGGATTATCTCCCTCACGCATAGCTCTTATCCTTAGACGAATTTGACTCCACTTTTGTGGTACACTGTTTTCCCCTATACTAGCTCTAATACTTCATTGTTATTTCGAATTTCAAACATTTTGGTTGAGCATCACTGAAGAGACATTATTTGAAATGAAAATTGGTACCGTATCAGTTTTACATATATTGAAAAAAATCAACCAATATGGGTTTTTTTCAATTTGGTTTATAGCAAAATCCACGCATTATTAAGTGATGCTCATTTTATGATATTGCAGATATGGCAGAAACAAATAGGAATGTGTAACACATAAACAATAAGATTTTAATATACAATGCACAAATATATGAAATTGTTAAAATGACAAGAATGCTGAAATTTCACCTATTTGCATAAAAATAGGTATAGCTGTCCAATAAAACGCCCTTCAGTTGATATCACATTTAGTATATGAAATTCAGTGGAATATTTGGAGCGAGGGTGGGGGTGTACTGATATCGGTTATGTAAAGTTAAAGACTTCAGATAACAATACTTTACACATAATAGTATTACACATGTGTGCATGAGCATTAAAGATGGGGTTCATTAATTACTCATTGTACTTTTACAGAAGAGGGGTTACATTACACAAACCACCTACCTGATTGTAGTCATATGTATATAAAATTACTATTTTCAGAGGTTTTTCTTTATATTAAATTAGACAGGCAATTACACATTTATTTATTTATTTTTACATTTATCGAATATTTCTCATATATTTAATTCACTCTGTATGTAGTTTTATTGTAAGTAAAATCATAAAGTACCGGGGGTCAGGCGATGCCAAAAATTCTTGAAAATCACATGCACGATTATGAACTACACATTCATTATAAAGATAAAGGATTAACCATTACGATTCTATTTTTACATTTATCTCAAACTATTGGCAAAGGAATACACTTCTATGATCGTTAATACAATCTATCATTGGGACAAAGGCCACAGCAACAGATTTTTTCTTCTCACGTAGAAGGTTTTGAATAAATTCTGCTTCATATGAATATAGAAACAGGTAAGCTAACAAAGGAGCACGATTCGTGCCCATGGGAATTCCAACAGACTGTTGGAAGACCTGGTCACCAAAGATCATGAAGATATTGTCAATGAGTAACTCTAGCATATTTTTATTGCAACTTCAGAGTACTTGTGCATGGAATCAGAGTGGTGTTTAGCAAAGTAATTTTTTGGATGACTGATCAATAGATGAAAGGGGAAGATAACAGTGATCAATCTTATAACTCCTAAAATCAATACAAAATAGAGAGTTGGGCAAACATGGACCCCTGGACATACCAGAGGTGGGATCAGGTGCCAAGGAGGAGTAAGTATCCCCTATCGACCGGTCACACCCGCCGTGAGCCTATATCCTGATCAGGTAAACGGAGTCATCCGTAGTCAATATGACATGAGTATTTCCGTTTTCCATTTTTGTTGAAGAAGCAACTGTTTATGATGTCAAAAGTCTGGTCTTTAATTTATCGTGAGGAATGGTCGTGTAAAATATTGAAAAGTCATAGGTTTTGATGTTATTGATTTGGCAAAAGTTTTGCGATTTCAAGTTTACTAAAAGTTCTTTAGAATTTTTTTTAGAATCCACATCTGATTAACACCACTTCTGGCATATGTAGTCGCACAGTAAGTTTGACGTTTCTCCTTCACAGCTGTTAATATTTTCGTGAGGAGCAAAGATAGGGGCTTGGTAGAGCACTTACTGGATCCAGCAATCTATCTTTGTTTGTAAGGATTTTTATGTAGTTTAGGAATCCTGTATAGGTAAGGTAACTTATATTCATTCACTGATGAAAGCAAATGGATCACATACATGTAGTTGACAAGATCTTGCTGAGTTTTAGTTTGTAGCTGTCTGTGGAAAGGGAAGGATGGCTTGAACATATATTATTGTAATTTTACAGTGTTTGTATAAATAAAACGTTCTCATTCATACGGAGATATATATGAAATCTCCGCTAGATTCATCAAAGTTGGATATTTGGACTGACGCCTCTTCTGAATCTCAGACCAATGTCACACAAAGTGATTCAGAAATCTTGCCTAAACTGCGATTAAAATTGGTTAAACTGAATTTCTTGTTCGCTTCAACGTTTTGCCTTAGACATCCTATTAACTATCTATCAAGTTGATAATTTCGAAGCCGCTGCAAATTAAATGACCTCCAATTAATTTTATACCTTCTGAATGCTGAGGAGTTTTAATAGTCTAATTCATGATATGTTGTACCATTATTTAGTACAGAAAACTGTGTCTACAGGTACAGAGATTTCTAAATGAGAACTACTTTACACAAAACAATTAAGCATGAATATCAAAAGCAATAAAAAGATAACTGTAAATTTTGACCAGTCTTTTGAAGGTGTCTTTAGAATGTTCAATACCTCCAGACACAGGTTTCTGTAAAAGTAACAGTACAAGCTATGAAATAGACTATTGGAACTCTTTAGTGCTGAGACGGTATACAATTAAATGGTGGCCAATTGTCACGGTTTCAAAAATAACCAATTTGATTTACTATGGGATTTAAAATATGTAAAGGTACGAAATGCAAGTTTCATAGGGATAAGGAGTCAATAGGATGTCTGAGGCGAAAAGATAAAGCGGACATTCAGTTTAACCCATTTTAATTGCAACCAGCGGAAGAAGTTCAGGCAAGATTTCTCGAATCACGTTGTATGGCATTAGTCTACATGTAGTTGATTGGTTGATTGATTGAGTTTGTATTGTTTAACGTCTCTCTCAAGAATTTTTCATTCATATGGAGACGACACAAAATTTAGGCTGCAAAATTTAGGCATATGCTCGGCGCGTACAGCCTTTGAGAAGGGATCTATCTTTATCGTGTCACACCTGCTGTGACATGGGATCTCGGTTTTTGTGATTTCATCTGAAGGACAGCCCAATTTAGTCGCCTCTTATGACAAGCAATGGGCACTGAGAACCTATTCGTCTGAAATTCGAAAGAGGCCTCAGTCCAGATATCCAGCTTCGACAAATCTCGCTGAGATTAAATCATATGAGCATCTACGTTTGCATGCATATCATTGTAATAGAGAATGTCAGTTAGTTTCTGGAGATTGTACGCCATAGTATTCTGTTTCTTATTCTGACATTGTGCTAACTGTCAAATCATCGGAGTTTTCCACAGCGTACACATGTTGTGTGTTAGAATTACAATCCACTACTGTGTATTTCATGTTTGTCCATGTGTGCTGCAGAAGTGCCAGAGTTTTGGAAATGTACGAGGACACCGAATCATGACTTGTGCATTTGTTTCCTTCTCTGGCATTGATCAAAACGAAGCGACGTTCAACCACCACTAAATCAAACTCCGAGTCGGCGACTAGAGAAGAAAGTAATATTGGAAAGGTAAATGTAAACAAAAGCTGTAAGCTAAGTAATTCGTTACTAGCTTGAAAATACGGATGTATATTTAATTGCTGTGATAGAATTTAGAAATTCATTCCAAAATTAAGGATTATTTCCATCATGCATAGTTCTTACCCTTAGACGAATTTCACTCCAGTTTTTGGCACTCTTTTCTCCCCATAAATAACTCTTGCAAGTTTATTATTTTTAGACTAAAAGTTCACTACATTTGACCTCCGTATGCGATTTGGTTAGATCCTTGTGTAGCGATATACGTAAGCAGATCAAGGTATCTAATTTTAATTAGATTGTTTGCAGGGAAAAGAGAGGCATTATATGTTTATATAAAAAATGTAACCCCGTTCCTTTTACACCTAAGGGCTATCACTGTATCGTCTATATGAAATTATGACACGAATCCGTTTAAATGATGGATTGGCAATCGTGCAAAATAAAACTAAAGGAAAACAACTTAAACTTTTAACCACCACCACCCTTGAAGGAAGCAAAAAAAATAATAAGGAAGTCATCAGCAAAATGGTGAACAAACAAAAACGTATAGAATCGTTATCTTCACCTTGCATCAAACGGGATAGCTTTACAGATTATATTTATGAATGTTCAGATAAAAACACGTGTTAGTGTTTATTTCAAGAGTTATTGATAGTATAGATTTTTCCAGGTATATGTAGTTCTAAGGCTTTCGATATTTCACTCCTCTACGTGCAACAGACCCCTTCTCTCCCCTTAATGTTTTCTATATTTGATTTAATCTTTGTCTTATTTGTAGAATATCGATAATGCTTAAAGAGTAACGAAGTAATCAATGTGTACATATGTTCACTGTATAAGCTGTTGCACTAGCACAGGCGAGCCAGTTCCTAAATACATCCTTGAGTTTTTGATTTATAGATATTTAAGTTCGTTTGAACTGGTGAATAAAAAGATAAATGTTTTTGTTTTTCATTATAATACACAGATGAACTCTTCATGAAGAAGTTGAATGAAATATTTTGTTTTGTGATATTCTGCACTCTCAATAAATCGTACAAATTGACAATACTTTTATATTACTTTTTGTAAAGAAGAAATATTTCAATACTTGCAACTTTAAAATTATTTTACTTGTAGGTTCTCTGTTTGACTACGATTGGAGGTGACACTATGAAAATCTTTGTTTGTAGGAAAACGAAATTTCTAATAACCAATTCATTTTCCGCCAAGTATAATTCGATTGGTAAGGGAGAAAAGCTACCCTTCCAAGACTTGACGTTAAAGACAGTCATTCAAAGTAAGTATATAACTCTACAGACTTCACCTTGCACTGTATTCGTTATCTTCACCTTGCATGCATAGAAAATTACGCTACCAGTTATTCTAATAATCTTTCAAACATGTACAGCAAGACGAAACAAACCCTTCTTCCTTTTATCTCTTCCTTAGATTTAACAATATCTTTAATGAGTCTATTCATTTATGTAGAAAACTATTTTGAAAGTTAAAAACAGAAGTGTATAAGTGCCAGTAACTATTTTTTCATAGTGTTCGAAGAAACTGTGCAACAGCTGACGATGGAAACGACTATATAGAAATGATTGTGCTATGCCTAGGACAGATATGGGGGACGAAAGAAGCGTTGAAAAATACACTTTTGAATTTTGAAGTATTTTTAAGCCGAATTAATTTTGTCTAGTTGTAGTAGATGTTCTTCTCAACTGATCTCTTACTTATACATTTTTATTAGGCATTGGTGAATATATTCTAGCAAATGGAATAGACATTTGTATTTCTAGCTCTTTTAAAGTATTAATGAAACATAAGAAAACATTTGTAAGGACCAATATCAAATTAAAAATGCACAATAACACTGGATTTTCATTGAACCAGTATGTAGGTGAAAGGGGAAGATAACGAACAGTGATCAATCGCATAACTCTATAAACAATATAAAATAGAGAGTTCGGCAAACACGGATCCCTGGATATACCATAGGTGGGATCAGATGCCTAGGAGGAGTAAGCATCCCAACTATTTAAATTGTATTCTTTATAGGAGTTATGAGATTGATCACTGTTCTTTATCTTCACCTTTCATTAAGGAGAGACATATATTTCTTCTGATGTGTTTTCTTAATATCAAGTAAAATGAATTAACTGTATACAGATTATAACTAACCTTTGGTGTGCTGAATCGTAATCCCGAAAAATGCTCCCACCAACACGTACAGTTTCATCTTTGTTCTAACGTCACATTGACAAGATCATGTAATAAAAGCTTTAATTGGTATTGCTTCTTCTTGACATCTGCTCCCTTCAATAACAGTTTTATTTCATTTGCATTCAGCGAGATGGCGTGCATGTTTTAGATATGAGTCACCCTACTTAAACCTACATGATTATTTTTGCTGGTACAGAGTACATAACAGCAGCTGATTCTGAAGCTTTGTGAATTATTTCAGCTGCTCCGAACCGTAGTGGAAATTGTCTTCCTTTTACTTGAAAAAAAATTCATAGCATTGAATTTCGAGTAGTTTTGACATTTTCGAAATAAGAGTTTAATTTTTGTCTATCTCACTTCTATATGGTCTTCATGTTCGTAGTCTTCATTTTTCATTATTTCTGCAGCAATTCCAATGAATAAGAAAGGTGAAGATAACGAACAGTGATCAATCTCATAACTTCTATAAGTAATACAAAATAAAGAGTTGGGCAAACACGGACCCCTAAATATACCAGAGGTGGGATCAGGTTACTAGGAAGAATAAGCATCCCCTGTCGACCGATCAAATCTCCTGTGAGCCCTATATCTTGATCAGGTAAACGGAGTAATCCGTACTCGGAATCAGTGTGCCAAGAACAACCTAACAATCGGTATGAAACACATCAGACAGCAGGTGACCCAATGACCCAATGACGAGTTGTATTGGCAAACTTAATCGCTATTAAGGCCATATAATTTTCGAAACACTAACTTTAAACGAGACTGTTGAAACCCCTTTAAGCAGACCAAGCTCTTGGGAACGAATCAGTTGAGAGATAGAAAGACCTTATAAAAGTGATAATGGAATATTCCTACATGAATATCACAAGTTAACAATGAGGAAGCTGAAATCATCCCGTTTGTCATAAGGTTGAGTTGTTAGTTTGCCGTTAGCATCTATGTTCAATAAAATGTATAAGTACTAAACAAATATGGAAGACTTTATGGTGTCAATTAGTTCAAGTTTACTGGTATATATCAAATCCACATAAGAATGAAAATTATTATTGTTGATAGATAAAACGTCGTTGATATATCTAAATGTCGAGTTGAAGGTCACAGCAAGAGATTTTTCTTCTCATGTAGAAGCATTTGAATAAATTCTACTTCATAATAATATACAAACGGGTCAGCTAACAAGAGAGCTTATTTCATGCCCATGGGAATTCCGACATACTGCTGAAAGACCAGATCACTAAAGATTACGAATATATTGTCAATGAAGAACTCCAGTAGATTTTCATATTTTTTTATTTCAACTTCAGAGTACTTGTCCGTAGAATCAGAGTGGTGCTTAATAAAGTATTCTCCTGAGACTGTATCCCTTTTCAATTTTTCTTGAAGTAGCAACTGTCTATGGTGTAAAAAAAAAAAAGTCTAGTCTTTAATCTATCGTGAGGAATAGTGGTGTAACATGTTTTTATGTTGCTGATTTCAGAATAGTTTTGTGATTTCAAATTTACAAGAAGTTCTTTAGAATTTTTCAGAGTCCACATTTGATTTTCACCACGTCTGGCATATGTTGTAGTACAATACGTTAGAAATTTCTCCTTCGTAGTAAAACAAAGATGGGGGCTTAGTAGAACTTTTTCTGGATCCAGCTATGCATCTTTGATCGTGAAGTTTAGAAATCCAGTATGCATGTACGAGGGCTGTACGATATGTAATGTGTATTGTACAACAGCGTGATACCGCTTCGCACGATTTCGTGGATGATGATACTCTTGAATAGCTCTATTAAATACCTTACCAACGGTATAAACACGAACCTTCAGCTCCACATAGTTTTAAACTTAGTCATTTCAATAGAGCCAGTCGTTGACCACTGTTGTAAAAATGGTTGGGAAACAGGTTGAGAATGTTGAAGAAATTAGAGTTGATATAAAAGTTCTCACAAACCTCGGTCATTCGATAATGCAGATTTCTACTGAATTGGGGGAAGTTTATGGGTCTGATAAGGTATCTTATGAGACAGTTCGTAGGTGGAGAAAGAAATTTCTGACTGACAAAGAGTCTGTCAAAGATGCAGCAAAATTTGTCCGACCTGTGACAGGCAGGGAAAATGTCTCAAAAGTCAGACAAATAATTGAAAATGATGGCACATACACGATTCATGGAATAGCCAAAGCCATTGGCAATTCGCTATCGCGGGTGCAGTTCATTTTGAAGCGTATTTTGAAAGTACGAAAGATTTCTGCCAGATGTATACAGCATATATTGACAGATGACCAAAAACGGGTACGAATACAAACCGCTAGGCAATTGCTCAAAATGTTTCCAAATTCAATCAAAGACAATTTGCAAACATTGTTACTGGTGACGAAACATGGGTTTACTATTTCGATCAAGTAAGAAAAATTGGAAACAAAATATGGATAATTAAACACGGTAGAAGGTCTGTAGTTGCCAAAAGAATCATGAGCACAAAGGAGGTTCTTTATTGCATATTCTTCGCATGTGATGGTATAGCCGTACAAATTCCGGTGCCAAAGGGCAAAAGTGTTACAGATCGGTATTACCGAGATGTTATACTAAAAAATTCAAGAAATATTATCATAAACGACGCCCTGTGTCTGTCATGTTCATCTACTTCATGATAATGCTCCATCACACATATATCTGAGCTTGTGAAGCAATTTTGAAGTCGGAGAAAGTTACCGTCTTGCCACACCCACCATACTCTCCAGATTTAGCCCCATGCGACTCTTTCCTTTTTCAAAAACTTAAAAAGTTCTTATCTGGTCGTCGTTACAAGTCCCGACAAGCCCTTGGCTCAGCCATCAGTCAGTGCCACAGAGGTCTACCTAAATCAACGTACCGTGACGCATTTCAGAAATGGATTCAGAGATAGAAATTCTGTATTTCAAACCGTTGAGGTTACTTTGAAGGGATGTATGGTTTATTTCACTATTTGAGTCAAATGCTTTAGAGATATCGTACAATACACATTACATATTGAACAACTCTCGTAGATACGGTTAACTCATATTCATCCATCTCATTGATTAGGATATTAATTGTGTCTAAAACTGAAGCGTGGTTTTGAAAAACATCATCTTTTCAAAGGACAGTTGAAGTATAAGTAGGATTATGCAAGGTGAAGATAACGAACAGTGCTCAATCTCATAACTCCTATAAGCAAAACAAAATAGATAGTTGGGCAAACACGGACCCCTGGACACACCAGTGGTGGGATCAGGTGCCGAGGAGAATTAAGCACCCCCTGTTGACCGGTCACACCCGCCGTGAGCCCCATATCCTGATCAGGTAAACGGAGTTATCAAATGTGGAATCAATGCCAAGTTCATTTAAAATGCAGTTGTAATAATGATCCTTACAAACAAAGACAATGTTGTTACAAGCTTTGTCAGATGAAACCAAAACATATTCCTCATGCAACCTATCTAATTCTTTTATCATTTCTGGTTCATTAAGCACAGAAGGATAAATGGTACGGACTTTTTTTTTATGTGTGTAATGCATGATTTGAATATTTTTGTGATACTTTTTATCCATTCGAACAAGGTATTAACTTCTTTTTCATATTTAGCCAATCGTCTAGCATAAACTCTAACAAAATTTATGATAGAGTTGAAGTTTTTCACCAAATGAAAGATCGATGTTCTCTGAATTAGAATAAGTGATTTCAGATCCACATTTTCAACTATATTAACATCACCAGTAATGACATGCAGCCGGACTATCTTTGAATGAAGACAAAGAACACGTAGGTGGATTATGTATAAGATGGTCTTACTGTAACGTTTGTAAAAAGTTATATGTATGGTCATTATATCAAGACATACCTGTAGGGATCATGACGGAGGTGACCGATTAAGAGAGGATGCTTACTCCTCCTAGGCACCTCATCCCACTTCTGGTGTGTCCGGGGTCTGTGTTTGCCCTACTCTTAAGTTTATATACTTGAAAGGATTTACGAGATTCATCACTGTTCGTTATCTTTACTTTTTCATTGCAACAGCACCTTAGCGACCACTGTATCCTGTAAGCTACTATTAATATCATAGCAGTGCATTGAGTATATGTAACATGTATTTTAATGCGCAAGTTTGATTGATTGTATATTGTTCAACGTCTCTCTAGAGAATTTGTTCATTCATATGGAGACGTCACCATTACTGGCGAAGGGCTGCAAAATTTAGGCCTATGCTCGGTGCTTACTGCCTTTGAGCAGTGACATGGGCCTCGGTTTATTGCGGTTTCATCCTAAGGACCGCCCTATTCAGTCGCCTATTATGACAAACAAGGGGTTCTGGGGACCTATTCTAACTCGGATACCCACAGGACCTCAAGTTTGAAAACCTATCAGAATATCTGATGCGATGGTTTATAAGTCTTTTTTTTCATTTGTATTATACATGATATTGTATATATGATCAGCCAGTATATCTGATGAGACAAGAGTACTATATACAAGGTTATTTTCGCCTTTCTGCACTTGCTGGCGGTTTCGCTCCGTTTTAACAGTTGTGATAAAAGAGAGATAAGAGAAAAAACAATTTTGCAGTCTTAAATTTGCTCACTAACAAGGCGGGAGGGACGAAAATAAAACGGGGGCGAATATTTCCCTGTATACAGATTTCATTCCTTTGTAACCCGCTCCCTATTTTTTGATTTGAATAGAGTGGAGGTGTGATTGAATGATGAATGAAAAAGTACCCTGCACTCCTTAGTCAGGTGGGTTTGTAAGTACATGATAAAACCCTGACTGTTAATATGTGAAAAAATGATTTTGAAATTAACAAAAATGTTTCAGAAAAATTTTGTTCAAATAATCCATATAACTACATATGTAAATGAATTGTCTCTTTTAAAAACCAACAAAATCAGCAATATTAGGATAATTACACTATAGTCAAACGAAATTCTACGTCAGTAATGCTGTCTAAATTTTCGTCATGTTTTCCATAATATTATTACATGGTTACAATTTCTTTAGGTTTTCGTAATCCCCCATCCCAATGTTATTAAAAGTTTAGAGAAAAGACCAAAGTAAATTGTTTCAATCTTTTTTTGGTAAAACACCTTTATTTCTATTATTTTATTATTACAATTCAGCATTGACGTCTATCCCAGTGATCTCTATCAGATTTTCCACATCGTTGAATTTATTTAGTGTGATTTTCCACACATCTGTTCCTCTCCTTTCCAGATCCTTGTTTTTATCTGTGTTTTGTCTGCATAGTTCAACAGGTGTCCGTGACAAGATCACACGAGGAGGAAACAGTGTCAAGTATACACTTTCTTCTGAAGACTCCGAGGACACGTCATCGACAAAGCTACTGAGCTCAGTGCTTCTAACGGACAAATTTCTGTATAAAGATTGACAAGTTTAGTCATATTAGTAAGTGTGCTAAACGAAGTTAAATCGACAATGTTTACCTTTTGTAAGATGGTATCACGGACGAATGATCTACAAGCGACTCCGGAAGAAGAGAAAGTACATCTTCTGAAATAACGGGATAAGGCTTTGGTTCTGTTTCCAACAACCTTTCTAATCTGGAAACCTTGTGTTCTAACTGAAATGGCAACAGTTGTTTATATGTGTAATAGATAGATTTATTTCAAAGGAATTAAAGACCTTTTAAGAAAGCGTGAATGCACATTAACATGGGAACAGTGACAAAGCACTAAGTAGCATATAATTTAGAAACCTATTGGATACATGAACTTGAAACATATAAAATGTTCTGCTTAGATATATGAAAAGAGAGAGAGAGAGAGAGAGAGAGAGAGAGAGAGAGAGAGAGAGAGAGAGAGAGAAATGTAGATAGATAGATAGATAGATAGATAGATAGATAGAAAGAAATGTAGATAGATAGATAGATAGATAGATAGATTATGATATACCTCAATGAGTTCTTTTTTGAAGGCCCTGTTTTGTACTTCTGCTCTAAATTCCTGTTCTTGTTTGTCATCCACTGGAAAACGTCTCGTGTTAGCTGATACTATAATTCCACGAGCAGACGGTAAACATCCTTGTTTTCTTCTCAGTATGGAATATGCCTTTAAAATTGATTATTCACAGAAAGATTATTTTTAAACAATATTCAAATTTGCAAAATGAATACAATCATTAGTTTGATTTGTTTTACCTATATTAAAAACACGCACAATTTCATTTCCTTGGGAAAATGCAAGGTTTGTATAGATTCGGGAAAAAATCCCATATAGATGAGGCAGAAGGGTTTGCACTTATGCTACCTATAGGAACATTTATAACTTTATTGACAACATGAAAAAAGTCACAACAGCGCAACTGTTCGTGAAAAGCTGCTTGCCATTCAATTACTCTGACTCATTAGATACTACAATGAAGGTAGGGAAACAAGTATGCCTATTTTGAGGAAGTTAACCGGAATAATATATATTTAAACAAGACCTTTCTTTGGGTACCATGATTATTTCGCTGCCATACGGGGGCATCGGTGATAAAGAAACCCAAAAGAATAGTCTTGTCACGAGGAATACACATGTAAAATATGAAAGCCCTACCACTAACCATTCAAAAGTTATGGCCAAGTTAATTTTTCTAAACATTGGTCAAACTCCAAGGTCTTGAATAACTAAAGAAAGGTATTGTCACTATGAACACACATGTGAAATACGAATGCCCTGTCACCATCCATTCAAATATTGTGGAAAGTGTTCGATTTGCGGACAAATAAACAGACGAACAGACACATGGACAACCCAAAACCTATATGCTACCGAATCGCCGATTACAGATATTTTAACAATGAAATGATTTGAGAATGTAAGTGTTTACGAATTTTACTAAAAGAAAGATTTTATAGTTTTCTGGAGTTTGATTTAGCCAGTTTTTTAAATTCTTGTGGATTTGCTGCATAAATTTAGTTGAATATGCTCCCCAATAATGTACAATGTATTGTTATTTTCTCGTGAAGGTAACTGTGATACATGGAACAATTCCATGGTGTACCGGCTAAACGGAAATCCACAAAATAGTACCAGTGCCACTAGATGAGTATATGTATCTATAACAAGAACTGCTGGAGTAGACCTCGGTCGATAGAGGGCTAGCATCGTCAGTGAAAGTGATTCTTCGATCCAAGATCGCATGTCCTACAATTGGTGGGAACTATCTCTTTGACATATTCGATACTAGATTCAAACGAGACCTTGGAACGAAGGTCAAGAAAAATCAAAGATAAAACTCATGGCATTCAAGATTGAAAATGATAAACGTAGAGTAAATGAGTGTAATGATCAACAGGAGACATTTATTCCTCTTAGGCACCTGATCCCTCCTCTGGTGTTTCCAATGGTCCGTGTTTGCCCAACTCTCTATTTTGCATTGCTTGTAGGAGTTACGAGATTGATCCCTGTTCGTTATATTCACCTTTCATCGATCACTGTTCGTTCTCTCCATTTTCTACATACAAGGTGATCTGCCTAGGTCAGCAACAATGAGGGTTCCGTAATATGTCTACTCTTAGTATCTCATTTGACAGACCCTCGACTTTTACTTTCGACGCCTAGCGCTTGGTGAATGAAGAAAGGTGAAGATAACGAACAGTGATCAATCTCATATCCTGGATATACCAGAGGTGGGATCAGTTACCTAGGAGGAGTAAGCATTACCTGTCGACCGGTCTTACCAACTGAACACAACGGCTTAGAAATCGGTATGAAACATGTCAAAATGTTTTTGACCCAATGATAGGTTGTATTGGCTAACTAGATCATTGAAACGACCATAGAATTTCCCAAATGCTGATTTTAAAAGAGACTGTTGAAACCTCTATAACCTCAACTAGTTTGTCAGTAGCCTGCCTCGATTTAAAAACTTGTTATATGTAGCACACATTCATGCGTATCGAATCAGTTGAAAGATATAAATATCATATGTAAGTGATGATGGAATATTGTGACATAGATATAGGAAATTAAGTAACATTCTATTACAACAAAACAAGTCTGGATTGAAAAGGAATCAAACCCAAACTTCTTGCGCACGAAGCGATAGTTACATCGACGGAGCGGTCCTCCATTTTGTCTGATTTCTCCAAAAAGACTTGATAAAGTGAGTGTGCTTCTTTAATTATTGATGACACATTAAATAACAATTATCACAATTAAAGGAATATTGAATCCTTCACTAAATACACGAACAGGTGAAGATAACGAAAAGTGATCAATCTCATAACTCCTGTAAGCAATACAAAATTAAGAGTTCCGCAAACACACCATAGATAGGATTTGGTGTCTTGGAGGAGTACGCATTCCCTGCCAACCGGTCACACTCGCTGCGATGCCCAAATATGTATTCATCTGTTATTCGGTCAAAATAGAACAATATAGCTATTCAAAAATAAGGACCGTGGTGTTGATGACCGACAAAAATTTACAAGTCTAACTAATGGACACGAAGTCAATGATTTAGTTCTAGTACCTTCAGATCGGTGTTATAGATTACATAATTTCAGATACTAGTACAAAAGAATGTGTCTTTTACAAAGGATTATATACCTTTGGAACAAACAGGAAGCAAATCACAAGAGTTGTAGAGACCAGAGTACACAGGCTTTCCAATATCACAGCAAGGATTGGTTCATCAGACAGAATATTGGATAATATAACTACAATAACACTCATAACGACAACATTGTAGACACTGAGGCCAATGTAGCGAGAGTCATTCAGTGCCGGGATGCTCACGTTGCGGGTCTCCCAAGCCATGTAACTGCCAAACACTAACAGAAGGCCTTTAAATGCATAGAACCCAGAAAGCCACTTCTCCATGTGTACGGAGCCGCACTGTGTTGTCTGATAGACATACAAAATGTCCTCTTCTTCTATCAATTCCTGCATGATAGTGTCATTTAGTATAGAGTGATGTGAAGTCAACAGAATTATCAAATTGCACTGAAATAGAGAGGACTTCAAAAATGACACGTACCACATTTGTTAGGTTTCGGACATGTTTGGACATGGGGTCAATCAGGATCCAGGCGACTGTTGCTAGAATATCCAGTAATGCTAATACGCTTACAATCATTAACAAGTGCTTGTCGTGCAGCATCTGTAAACATAAACATCAGACAGTAAAAACCCAATTAGAGACACACCATCCTCTGCAATATTTCATAATGAACTTGCCTTGTTTCTTACGATCCCATTGTTCACGTGTGTAAATATCTGGTGAACTCTGTATGTTTTTGTAAACATTGAACCAAATGCCATTGAAAATCCAACGGAGAAGACAAAAGATTTCCCCTACAATTAAAACAATTCATTAAAAAGATCAAAATCTATCATCATAATTCTTTAACAATGACTACCCATACTTACATGACACAAAAGAGAGAAGAAGTTGTCTTGGTAAGGCTGTCCATCAAATCCAAGAAGAAAGACCCCAACATAAACACAAACGCATCCTAACAGAGCGACGTTATTCAACTTCGGACTTGAAAGCTTGATGAATCTGTTGATTTAATATTCATTTTGAAACAATACTGCTTTTCAAACTAGTATGCTATGCATAGTACTTAAAATTCCTTTCTCGTTCACAAATTACAAACACATGCATCAATTACAGTATGCAGATTGAATGATGATAAGAAGGGATCATCTACAGACGGTCTACATAGAGAAAAACGATACAAATTACAAACCTCTGCTTTCTGTGATGAAAATTAAAAGCCAGAAAAGAAAAAGACATCACAATTCCTATGGAACTTAGAAAGAAGATAATCATGGACACAGTGGCATAGATACTCATATGCTTGACCAAGATCAATCTGGAATCACGCGGAATATGTCCCCTGTCTGCACGAGAAAACGCCAATACAATAGAAGTATACCATTACAGCTATATGTAATTCAACAGAAAATTGTGATATTCTTATACTTCTCCAGATGATTTCTTGACACTCAGAGCAGGTAACATTAAGATGATTTTCCACCACGTCATGTACTGCGACAAGCTTTCTATAGCCATCTATAACAAGAATTGCATTTTAGACCACTTTCGTGTATACAGTACAGGAATTATTGGGGTTTTAATTATTTGTTATAAAATCTTATTTTTCTGTAGCGTAGTGTGAGCGTGAGGCCTTTCTTGACTGATTCTCAAAACATTTTCTCAAATAGATATGTCTTCCGCTTCATCTATCTTTGTCCTAGGGTGATACTACGAGAGTGAGCAGATGATGATGTTTTCTAGTTATATCAAGACAGGTAACTCTGTATGTACCTTGTATCTGAAATAATGACACTCCTTCCATTCTGTCCGAACCATCAAATGACACAAGTCCCTTCAGTAAAAAGGTATATATGTTATCTTTATCCTGGTGAATCGAGTTCAACTAGCTTTAAATGATGATGTTATTATTAATTGATATTACTCGTTGCGTTTTCTAAGTTAATGTTTTAAATCAAATGATATAAAAAAAACAACAACAACATATCGACCTGAGATAGGTAATCTCTTGTACAGTTTGCACTAACAGACACTCACTGAAAGTCCTAAAAAGTTTATTTTGGATATTGTATCCATCGTCTTCTTCATCAGTCCCTCTCTATGTTTGTATGAAGCGCTGCTGAGAGCTGACAAAAGTCCATCTCTCTGAAGGTTACGCAGAGCTAAAGCCACCGTCCACATGGAATCGTATGCACTGTACGTGTATGGACTGAGAGGAAACGATCCATTTAGCTTGATATAAAGAGCCAGAAAATCTTCTTTTGTCTGAAAAAGAGAGCTTAGTCTGGTTCGAAAAAGAGCAGAAAAAACGAAATCAGCAGCTTAAGGTCACTTTATACAAGGAACTAAATGGATCCCTGGTGTGACGTATATATTCGCTTAGTTTGGCTGTAATAAGTACAGATATAACATTTCTTAAAAGATAAGGGAATTCTAAATGTTCTATGATATTCAGAAGTTGAAACATATCTCCCCTCCCTATATAACTCTATACAATTTTCCTCCACTTTTTTGGACTTCATTGAAAAATTACAAGAATATGTTACGTTCCATACGGTAAATTGTAATCATTTTACTTTCATTTTCACCATTTTTTAATGTTTGTAGCGAATTTCTTTCAGTAGGCGTTAAAATACCATGGTTTATTGTGTATGAAAAGTGAAGATAACGAACAGTGATCAATATCATACCGGTAACTCCTTCAAGCAAAACAAAAAATAGAGAGTTGGGCAAACACGGACCCCCGGATATACAAGAGGTGGAATCAGGTGCCTAGGAGGAGTAAGCATCCCCTGTCGACCGGTCACAACCACCGTGAGCCCTATATCGTGATCAGGTAAACGGGAAAAAATGAAAATCAGAATTATTTGGATTTATATTACAAACATTTAAATTAACCAACCACATTGTGAACTTTGCGTCTTACATCCGTGGGTCGTGAGGTACTTCCTGTTATTATACTTCCGTTTGTTGCTTGTTTCATTTGTGATAAAGTGCAGTTTGTGCCGTCTGTTTCTTTCCACCATCCCTCTTCAAAATTTCCAACGAACATCCAGACATGGAGAGGACCACACAGATGTAACCTGAACGCCTGAGGGAAGATCAACAAATCGAACATGAACAATTTTATACCCTGCATCTGTTTCAAAGTTGAACCATAAGACTAACATTGCATTTCTTTGATGAATATAATTAATATCAAATACGTACTTTGGATACATGTGCATTGATTATTGAAGATATCACAGGTTTTATAAATGTCAATTAAAGCAATACAATCTGTAACTGACGGTATTTTTTTAACTATCCAATTATGCACCAAATAACACCTACATGTGTGTATTTGTATAACTCATATTATCCACAACATCTGAAGAAACATTCAGCAACATATACAAGAGAATATTGTTTGAGAGCATATCTACAATGAGTGTTTCGTATAAACCGCGATTGCGTCGTATATACACAGACACGGCAACGATGGTTGCCGGACACAATCGGGTTGCGGAGACCGAGGTCATACACAGAGACGCAAATTAACGTGAGTAACTACACGTTTCGTTTGTTCTAAAATATTATATCTATTCATGATTGACAAGAAGTACGTAGTGTAAGGAAGTAGTAATTACACAAATGTTCCACTCAAATGAAATTTTGATGGTGAATTTTCTATAAATCTGACACGTGCTCAGTGCCTCTCTTTCGCCTTTTTCCGAACTGGTGACCTCCTAGGTCAATGCACATCGGAGATTACGAGCAGGAATTACTGACAGGATGACAATGATTCATGAATCGACATTTTCCGCTGATTTGAGGTTTTTTTTGTTTTTTTTTTATTTTTATTTTTTTTGTTTTTTTGCTTCAGACTCACTCTTATTCTATAAGATTATATATATTTAATCACAAATATGTTATATATTTGTTCTTTTATTTTTTTTATTATTATTATTATTATTATTTACCGTCAATTAAAGCTTGTATTGCTTTAAGTACATTACTCTACATTTTCATGCGAGATGAAAACACATGGTCGTAGGATTCTGTATGGAAACAGTTTATCTGAAACAAAACTATATTATCACCTATATTGTATTGAAGATTTATAAGTGCAAAACACCTTTTATATCTATCAGGATAGACGTAAAAAAAAATTCCCATAGTCTTGGAGTTGATATTAAAGTTTCTCTGTTGAAAGATGAACTATTTATGTTGTCATTTTCTTAATTACACAGATAAAATGGTATCATATTTTTTTTAAATATGATTATGTTATTGTTGAATTTACATTTATTTTTCTATTTGTTCTGACTCGGGACTAGTTCTGCATTTGAATTGGGTAATTGTATAAACATGTACCCTCGATATGTGGCAATTATTAAATAAACAAATTAAGGGGAGGAATATTCCATTCCAATTTCAAATCTAGTTTTGATAAATATCCATCTTATGGATCTCATTCCTTTGGACTATATAATTCTTGTGTATAATTTCTTCATACAAGCTATTGTATTTCACTCATTAAAAACATCCATTATCACATACAAAAATCATTTGTAAATCCGTCTGATAAAATATTCAATGATTTGACTTGTTTTCAATTTACCATCGTATATAAATATAGGCTATAGTGGTACATGAAAAGTTAATATCGCATAAATCCAATAAAATATACAGCGTGACGAGTGGGCCGAACACGAAACCCTGGACACACCAGAGGTGGTATCAGGTGCCTAGGAGAGGTAAGCATCTCCTGTTGACCGGTCATCCCCGCCGTGAGCCCTATGTCTTGATCAGGTAAACGGAGTAAATTATAATAAAAAATCAGTATGTAAAGAACAGTCTAACATGTAAACAGACGTCATTGTCAAGTATTTCTTACCTCACATAAAAGCTGCCTCCCTGTTTGTTCGGATGACGCTGCTATAATAATCCTTGCATCTTTGGCCTGAAAACATTATGATGATATGAATTTTGTATGTGATTTAGAATATCGTTTTCCCAAAGGTTTTCTTCTACCTTTAGTTTGGACAATTTTTCTTGCATATTCGTTAAATCTTTATCCAGTTCAACAGACTCTCTGACTGTGATGTTGGTTTTATATAAGATGTCGACAAAACTTCGCATTACCTGCAAAATAGGAAATCTCATATCATTTGAATCATTCTGTAACACGCGTTCAACTATAGATAGTATGTACCAAATACAGCCATGGACTGTCTAAACGCTAAAAATAGACAGTAAATTACATATGGCGGATTCACTAAGTTTTGATTGTTAGATAACGAAATGCATTTAATGGATTGACTTGGTGTTACTATTAATAAACAGTAAAATACATATAGTGGATTGACTGGGACTATTTTATTTATTTGTTATTCTCATGTGGATATAGCCACAACAATCCTCCATAAATTAGAGTCTGAGAAGTTATCACGAAGATCATCATTATATGCATGGATAAGTACCGACCAGAGACCACGTCTCCTCCGTTACTGTGGAAACTGTCCGCCAACCAAAGCGGGCGATAAATTCACTCCTTGCCACATTCTTTGTGTATTCAGTAGGGGCCAGCCTAAAAAATGTCGGATATCTCACTCTCTTACTCAAGGACGGAGACGTGGAAGCGTGGGAAATCTGAAAGTATGGAAGCAATTAGGGAAGCTGGTAAACAATTAATAAAAACCCACCTTTTCATCATTGGAAAACTAGACAGCAAACAATGTTCTACCAAGATAAATTCTAAAAACATCTACATCTTACCAAAATTGTGCTCAGTTGATTTAACATTGAACCATTTACTAATTCATTTATACTCGCCAATAATGCAGGTTATATCAGACAGTGTAGGGACAGTGAGTACAAGATTCTTTCAGTCAGTAAAGTGATAGACAAATAGTGTTCTAGAAAGGGACTATTTCAGTCAGTAAATTTTAAACTATTTATTAAAGGCGGTAATGTCATTTGCCAATGTTGTTCCCGTATGGGTTTATTTCTTACCATGGAAAGATAACGAACAGTGATCAATCTCATAACTTCTATCAGAAAATACAAAACTAAATAAAGAAATATGCAAACTTAAGACTTAGACAAACACGGAACCCTGGATATACCAGAGGTGGAATCAGGTGCCTAGGAGGAGTAAGCATCCCATATCCACCAGTCACACCCGCCGTAAGCCCTGTATCATGATCGTTTAAACGGAGTAATCCGCAGTCAAAATCAGTTTGTAAAGAACGATCCAACAATTGATATGAAACACGTCAGAATGCAATTGACCCAATGACAGGTTACATTAGCAATCTAGATTGAAAGAACGACCATAGAACTTACAAAATACTGACTTTAAACGAGGCTGTTGAAACTCCTGTAATATCAACTTGTTTATCAGTAGCCTGTCTTGATTTCAAAACTTGTCATACGCAGAACAAGCTCTTGCATATCAAATCAGTTGAGAGACATAAACACCATCAACTCGGTCT
This sequence comes from Ostrea edulis, assembly GCF_947568905.1. NCBI lineage: Eukaryota > Metazoa > Mollusca > Bivalvia > Ostreida > Ostreidae > Ostrea > Ostrea edulis. Next base: position 89,731,965 of record NC_079165.1, on the reverse strand, counting down.
CACTACAGGTGATATTGTAGTACTGGTGTGCGTTTATATTGGTCATTAATGTGGTATACATCAATACAGTGTTCTAATATAGTACTATTTCAGTCTCTTAAGAGACTTACATGATATATTGTTCCAGTACAAATCTATGTTTGTCATTAAAATGACATATACATGTAAATGCAAATTAGTCGCTGTAGCTCACTAGTAGAGCATTCGTTTCGTAACCGGAAGGTCGAGAAACCTTCGGCATACGTCACTGAGAGTCTCGTGTCTTTCAGATATGACCTTGAAAACAAAAGTCTTTTCCTTGGCACGTCCCTCACTGCTACGGCCGTAAGCGTCAAGCATGGAATTAAATTTGTGGTACTTCACCTACAGTGTGTGACGTCTCAATATCAGTGAAAAATTATTGAAGATACATGAAACAAACCAATAGACAAATAAAATACAAAAACTGACCAATACAGTGTTCCAGTATGGGACTATTTCGGCCAACGTCTCGGTCACACCTGAACATCCACTGCCAATTACGGCTGCTAAACGAGGCTTCTGGTAAATAAAGTCAAATAAAGCGTCCGTGGCAATCCCTGGGTTACACTGAAATAAAATCAGATTGAGCGTTAGTAGTAACTCCCAGGGGTTACAATAGAATGAAGTCAAAAAAATTATGATTTTCCAGCGCATGCTGCTCATGCAAATCGCTTTACAATAGAGTTTTACATCAAGGGTTAAGGGTAATTCATTCTAAATTAGAATTGAATAAAGTCAAATGAAACGTTAGCAGTAAAGTCAGATAAAGCGTCAGTGGTAATTCTATTGTTACTGTAAACACTTCTGTAGTCAGATAGAGCGTCAGTGGTCATTCTATTGTTACTGTAAACACTTCTGTAGTCAGATAAAGCGTCAGTGGTAATTCTATTGTTACTGTAAACACTTCTGTAGTCAGATAAAGCGTCAGTGGTAATTCTATTGTTACTGTAAACACTTCTGTAGTCAGATAAAGCGTCAGTGGTAATTCTATTATTACTGTAAACACTTCTGTAGTCAGATAGAGCGTCAGTGGTAATTCTATTGTTACTGTAAACACTTCTGTAGTCAGATAAAGCGTCAGTGGTAATTCAATAGTTACTGTAAACACTTCTGTAGTCAGATAAAGCGTCAGTGGTAATTCTATTGTTACTGTAAACACTTCTGTAGTCAGATAAAGCGTCAGTGGTAATTCAATAGTTACTGTAAACATTTCTGTAGTCAGATAAAGCGTCAGTGGTAATTCTATTGTTACTGTAAACACTTCTGTAGTCAGATAATATAATTATTAAATCCGCCACTGATCCAGGGCCGTAAATTACATGGAGGCGGAGGAGGCAGCTGCCTCCTCCAATTTTTGAGCCAAAAAAAATAAAATTTAAAGTTCATTAGAATTTATGTTGTTTCCAATAACTAAGAACATGATACCTCCCTTAAAAAGCATTCCAAATCTTTCTTTTAGAATGAGTTAGTCAAGTAACATCTTAGAAGGCCCTAGAATCAAGGATTTTGCACGAAACGTGTTCAGTGTGCACAAAATGTGCTCAGCGTCTGGGGGCCTGGGCGGCCCCCAGACCCCCGCCTAATTTCCTGCCTCCTCCAAATTGAAGGTTAATTTACGGCCCTGTGATCCCTACAAAATTTTAAAAATTAAAATGCAGGAATGTATGACAACGGTGAAAAATATCAACGAGTTGTTTTAGACGTTGAATTTAAACTAATTTTCAGTATTTTCCTTTAATTTACATGTATATGCTAATAAATTCTAATATTTTTCGAAAACAATTCAGTGACTTACAACCTAGATTCAATAAAGCTTCAAAACATCGATCGACCAATTAATCAGACAATGGATAATTTGTAGCAAACCCGCACTTACAGCAAGGAAGCCCCTTGTATTGTTTACACCTGCCAGGTACAGGTATAATGCAGACATACATGTACATCCAATTTTGCGTCTATGTAAACAATAGCTTTCCCATTTGTCGCTCCATTGACTACAGATCGTCGTTATACTCATCGCTCCAATGAGTAGATATTGCCTTTACAAATCTTCTAATTTACCGCCCCTGCTACCCCTTTGCCGACGCTCCTGAGATGGCCGATGCACTCAGAAAGTTACTTCTCTCGTTTTGTTCTCCAGATTTTGACAACCCCACAACCATTCATAGTTACTGCCATTTCATCACTGAATATGACCTTACTCCAATTTACAGCTACTGTCCATGTTAACTCGACGAAGTCTAATTATTTGTCCGACTCCCAGCTTCTAGATGATAGGTCGCTTTCTGGGGTTATACGTATGAATTGGTCGCTGGATTGTCCTTCTTGATACAGATACATAATGTACATGGTTAAAAGTATTAACTTGATTAGTAATATCTACCAGCGTCGATGTCCGGTTCCCCAGAATGATACGAGTTTGTGTTCAACTCCGATCGCCCATCGTTTACGGTCGTCCTGATCAGTGGCGATTTTCAATAGAGCCGATGTCGTGATACCGCTTCAAAAGCCTATGGATAGTTGCTGGACTTATTTTCAGTGCTTGAAAGATTTCACTGCGTTTGAAACCACTGTTCAATAACTCCAAAATAATTGTTTGCGCGCTATCCGTCATTTCTCGTCGTTTGGAAGCCATTGTAAACTAATGGCGGCCTATAGCAGAAACAGATGTTTGTACCTCTAAATATTGAAGAGCTGACACGGTCGTACCCAAAAGCATTCTTATACGTGACATCAGCATGGCGATGTATTGGGTACTTTAATTATTTTTATAAAAGCGACATAGGGAATCAAAATGGTGGCAAATTTACTCACTTTTGTCACCATCCTGTTCTTTGAAATATATAATGAACTGAGGTTGACTTTGCCTTAATATATTTGATAAACAGCTGAAGTCTAATTAACCTTAAAAAGTCAATTCACAGCTGTCATCTAATTTACTTTGAAATCATAACTGAATAACTTAAATATAACTTACCTTAGAATCCTAAATGAACAACCAAAGTCTAATTTACCTTGGAATCGTTAATGAACAACTGAAATCTAGTTTACCAAAAAATATAAAGGAATAACGGAAATCTAATTTCCCTTGAAATCGTTAATTAACAACTGAACTATAATTTATCCTGGAATCGTTACATGTAATTAACAAATGAAATCTAATTTACCTTGAAATCGTTAATGAACAACTGAGATATAATCTACCTTTGTATCGTTCTTAAAAAATTTTTATTTTAATATGATTACCTTGGAATCGTTAATGTACAACTGAAGTTTGAATTTCTCCATCCTTTCGTTAATATGCTGTACGGCCACCCTGGCGCCCATTAATTCTGATTGTCCATTATTTTCATATCCCTCTAAATCAAACAGACCTCCGATTGGAACGGTTAATGTAGTCATTTCAAACGAAGGTGTTTGGCTTACAAAAACACACACCAGCCAAAAAGAGGACGCCATTTTTTACTGATAGACTACTTGCCTGCTTCACGGTTTGATTGATTAAAAGGCGGGAAAAGGGTCGTGATATTTGTCATATTGTCTCTCCTTATCCGAGACAACGCAAATGATTAGCCTATAAAGGGAAGAGTTCCATTCAACATCGATGCCTCGTGTTCATTTACTTTCTCTATCATCATCACTTCATTAACCGAGTTAATATCAAATACTAGAAGAAAGAAATAAGATAAAATATTACCGTACTGTTGGATCAATGCTAAACTGAAACATGCTTCAAATGAAAAGAAATTGTTTTTGCTTCATTTGTTTATCTATTAGCCAAAAATGTTTTTTTTTCTTTCTATCTAATCGTGCAAGCTACATTGTAAAATATTGCAATGTAAATAGGTCAACTGGCAAATTAAAGATGCTGGGAGATATTAAACTGGTCATTTACAGAAATATAAAGAAATGGTAATCATTCCTACTTTGATAACACTTAATCAATAATATGAGGAACTCGTTCTCAAATAATTCGACCAAACCCCAATTGGTAAATTCGATCCAAACATTCCCGTACTTCTCGGGGAAAATGAAAGGTGTCATCTCATGACCCATCATTCATAAGACTTCAAAACTACCTTTGTCACGGAAGACTCTCGCCTCGTAGATAAACTATGAATTCAATTGTTTAAGGTTTCATGTTGGTTTATTTTAAAAATCAAACAAACAAAACAATGAGTTATAGATCAATGCAATTAATATGTCCATGGAATATAGAGGTGACACGTGACTATTTACACTGTTACTGCGCTGAACCAATTGATAAGATCACGTATTAATGACATATGTCAAGAATAGTGACGTCACAAGCACCAGTCCACTGAATTTCTTGTCTGGTGCCCAGCTGTAGTATCTTATATTGTGGATGAATTTTCTCTCATTTTCACTCGATTCCGGTCTTTTTCCGTAATTAGTGTTTTTAATTGTGTTTGTGGATGGAGATTTGGTATCATGTGTGCTAATCGGAAATGCCTGTACAGTAAATAGAGATTTGGGATCACGCGTGTTAATCCCTGATGTCAGTACAGAAGATGAAGATTTGGGATTATGTGTGCTAACTGCTAATGTTTTTACTGTTGATGAAGATTTGGGATCATGTGTGCTAACCGCTAATGTCTCTACTGTAGAAGTAGGTTTGGGATCATGTGTGCTAACTGCTAATGTTTTTACTGTTGATGAAGATATGGGATCATGTGAGCTAACCGCTAATGTATTTTCTGTAGAAAGAGGTTTGGGATCATTTGTGCTAACTGCTAATGTTTTTACTGTTGATGAAGATATGGGATCATGTGAGCTAACCGCTAATGTATTTTCTGTAGAAAGAGGTTTGGGATCATGTGTGCTAACTGCTAAAGTCTGTACAGAAGATGGTTTGGGATCATGTGTGCTTATTGCTAAAGTCGGTATTGTTGATGAAGGTTTGGGATCATGTGTACTTATTGCTAAAGTCTGTACAGAAGATGGCTTGGGATCATGTGTGCTTATTGCTAAAGTCGGTATTGCTGATGAAGGTTTGGGATCATGTGTACTTATTGCTAAAGTCTGTGCAGATGGTTTGAGATCATGTGTGCTTATTGCTAAAGTCGGTATTGCTGATGAAGGTTTGGGATCATGTGTACTTATTGCTAAAGTCTGTGCAGATGGTTTGAGATCATGTGTGCTTATTGCTAAAGTCGGTATTGCTGATGAAGGTTTGGGATCATGTGTGCTTATTGCTAAAGTCGGTATTGCTGATGAAGGTTTGGGATTATGTGTGCTTATTGCTAATGTCTGTACAGAAGATGGAGGTATGGAATCGTTTGTGGTAGATGCTGAAGTAGAATTCACAATTGGTACATACTCTAAAGGACTAGTTTCAGTACTTAAGTCTGTCACGTTATTTACTGGTAAACCATTGGTAGATTGTACGCCATATTGTCCTTCTTGTTGTACTGACGTTATGTGGACTGTCGTAGCATCAGAGTGTGGCACGGTGTGCTGTTCTGATTGTTGTGCTTCGATATGCGTTCCTGTGGTGACGTCATTATGCGTGTTAGAGTAACAGTTGGCGCCTGTATAATTTACTGTTTTCCACGTGTCCATCAGATGGGTCACAGTTTTGGAAATGTAGGAGGTCAATGAATCATCATACATGTGACTGACACAGTAGTTTTCTTGTGAGGCATCGATCAAAGCACATCGACGTTCAACCGCCATTAAATTTACCTCAGCGTCTAGGGGAAAAATAAATGTTACGGAAAATGCATTCTTTAATAAACTTAGAAATATCGTACTCGTCAATAAAACAATTATAAGCTGGAATAGTAAATTACTTTATTTGTTTATGAATCGCTTCGCTATAGAATATATTTCTCTGTGAGAACTCTAACACTATATACAACGTTTAATAATGATTTACCAGGTTCCAGTCCCCGTATGTCATGTGCCTGCACAATAACGTGTGTCTTTTTACATTTCACCACCAGACCAGCACTTCCGTTGTGGGGACACGTGACGTGTAGTTCCTGGTTGTCATGGAGACAGTTGGGGTTGTAGGTATCGAGGAGGAGAGCACCCAGCATGGCTCGGGAGATGTAGCGCATTCCTTTGATTGTGTAGTCCAGGTGAACACAATCTGAACACTTCTCACCTGTAAACCAGCGAAATCATTGAATAGTGGAAAACGAAGAGTGATGAATTTCATAAATCCTATAAAGAATTCATTATTAAGAGTAGGGAAAACACGAACCCCTGTACAAAGAGGTGGAATCAGGTGCCTAGGAGGAGTAAGCATCCCCTGCTGACCGGTCACACCCACCGTGAACCCTATATCTTGATCAGGTAAACGGAGTAATCCGTAGTCAAAATCAGTATGTAAAGAACGATCTAACAATGGGTATAAAACACGTCAGACGGCATTTGACCTAATGACAGGTTGTATTTGCAAATTATATCATATTATTGTTTATTCTTCATCATCTGTTTGTAAGCAGATGCTACATAATGAATAAATATACAAACCACTTATATCAAAATATTTTTCGAATTAATCTATAAAAATTCTAGATATATACATGTGTATAGTAAATAATAAGATTCAGTAACCACTTACAGGAGAAGTGGTTATCGCAACATGCACATGGTTACGTTACTGCGAGGATTGGGTGTGGTTTACTTTTAATAGCAACACAGATAGGGGGTCTTGACAAGAGGGTTTTTAAAAGTACATCTCTGTATTTCCAAGAGTACATCTCTGTATTTCCAAGATATTGCCATGTAAAAATTTGATCCCATCCTATTCTCTAGGATCATGCTTTGAACAAACTTGTACTGCCTGAATGTTTGCCAATCAAAATGATACGTTATAGCAAGCCTGTTCTTGAGAAGCAGATTTTAAAAGATTGTTCATGATATACAATCATGTTTACCATGTAAAACTTCGCCCCCCTATTGTAGCCCTACACTGCCATGGGATCCATGATTGGGACAAACCTACATCTTCAATGTGCCAGGAATCTTTCACATAAGTTTCATCTTTTTATCTCCAGTGGTTCTTGAGAAGAATTGTATATGATCTCACCCTACTTTTGGTTTTTTCTTGGTTATCTCTCCTTGAAGAGATGACCCTTCATTTGAACAAACTTGAATCCCTTTCACCCAAGGATACACTGTGCCGTGTTCCGTTGAAATTCCACTGATCATGTAGAACAAGATGAAACAGCGAAAAGTTTACAACGACGACAAAAAGCGAACGAACGATGCTCACTTTGGCTCAGATAGGCTTAAACATTCGTAGCCTAAATATAATTGTTATTACTTTCTCCGATATTACGGAACTGATTTTCATCACGAAGAGAAGTGACAAAAATTGTTTTGATATATGTTTCAGTATCAAGTGAAATAAATGAACTGTGTACTGATTATCACTAACCTTTGACATGCTGAATCGTAATTACGAGCAGTATTCCCACCAACGTGTACAGTTTCATCTTTGCCCAAAACTCAAATGAAAATGTCGTAGGCTAAAGCACTTAATGTTGGTACTTGATAATTGTTTTTCCGGCACCTTGCACTGTGACATACAGCTATAGATACACATTTTGCTGGCTGCTGACACGCTTGAGTTATCCCGGCACGGTATGTTAATCTGCCAACTCTCCCCCTTCTCTCGCGAACGGTGTAAAATGATATGCTCCACCTTGATGAGACATTGCGTTAACGTCCACCTCGGTAGCCTCTAGTCAAATGTAATCCACTATTTTAGTGGTCATTCTTGATTTATTTTTATTATCAGGCTAAATTGTAGCGTTAATCATTTACTCAATGCAGACAACAAATTGTTTACATAGTTGACATGACCTAGATGAATTATTTTTTGCAACTGTCTGTACAGAGAAATGGGTGTCTCTTGTGTTTTCAAGTGACTAAATTCCGTGGCTTTTTTTTCAATCATTGAATTACCTCAACTTTATATTTCATAATTCTAACCATTTGATATTGACCGATTCAAATACTCACATTTGATCCGAACATATTCTACTGACAAAAGTCAGAGTTTACACATAATTATATACAATAACAATTTTTGTATCTAAGTTACATAATTATCTCAAAAATGGTCCAATTTCGCGATTTTTTAACGTGCACACTGGATAATTCACGTTGCTTTTGCAGTACATGATATTCCTTTTCTGAAATTGATAAAACTACTAAATAAAGCCACAATGCACATGAAACTCCTCTAAAAGATTAAGCAGACAAAACATTTGCATCATTTTTATAAAATTAATATTCTGAATTAATTTCGTATTATTTCTTTATCAAATATAGTTATGCATCAACGAATACATTTTCTTCAACAGCACGTATCCACATCATCTGGCACATGCATCAGGTGTATATTTACTTTGTGTGATTAAAACACGATTCAGTTACCTGTGTATTGGTCAGAGAATATTCAAAATGACGAAGATTTGTTCAAAGGACGGAAAACAACTATATTCGGGAATCGAAAAAACCCCACCAGTTTGTTATATTGTTACTTCATGCAAAGTTTGCTTTAATCATAGCATTAACAATATGAATTTTTTTTTATCGAGAAACCGAGGTGTAGGCTCAATGTGGAAGGGAAACATTCATGAAAAAGTTTACGCTTTGGTTTTATTTAAATTAAACATCAAGGTGATCATAATGATCTGATTACGCTTGAATCAGTTTGTAAGAATTAAAATCCAGAAAAGCCTCGTACTTTGAAATAAGAAAAAATCACTTACGCTTTCTGAGTCGTCATCAGCATTTCTTTTATAAGGGGGGGGGGGTAACAAACCTATAAAAATGGTCCAATATCCCATGCCATCTCACTTTCAAAAACGCTTGCAAAACAGTCTACAATAGGGCATCAACTAATGAATGTGAACCAAATCATCCTGACCTGCTGAACTTAGGGCCTGGTTTCATCCTCCGCAGATCGATTTCTCATTCACTACACAGTATTGTTTCCATTCCACTGTAGAAAGCTGTGTGTGTGTGTGTGTGTGTGTGTGTGTGTGTGTGTGTGTGTGTGTGTGTGTGTGTGTGTGTGTGTTGCGTTATTACACCATTGTTTTGTATTATTACACCATTGTTTTGTATTATTACACCATTGTTTTGTATTATTATGCCTTTGTTTTGTATTAGTACGCCTTTGTTTTGCGTTATTGCACCTTTGTTTTGCGTTACTACGCCTTTGTTTTGTATTAGTACGCCTTTGTTTTGCGTTATTAAGTCTTTGTTTTGCGTTATTACGCCTTTGTTTTGTATTAGTACGCCTTTGTTTTGCGTTATTGCACCATTGTTTTGTATTAGTACGCCTTTGTTTTGCGTTATTGCACCATTGTTTTGTATTAGTACGCCTTTGTTTTGTATTATTACGCCTTTGTTTTGCGTTATAATGCCTTTGTTTTGTATTATTACGCCTTTGTTTTTGCGTTATTGCGCCTTTGAAAATATTTCTTTATTTTTTAAGTTAATTATCCTAATCGGCCTTCGAGCTGCGATAAAGATACCTTTCTTTATATTATGGCAAGAGGTACATCACAAATAAAATGTTCTAGTAACATCCCGATATTGTGGTCCTTTAAGTTTTTTGGGGGTTTTTTCTGGGGTTTTTTTGTGTTTGTTTTTGTTTTGTTTAAATCAACCTTTTATGATTTATAAACAAATTTTTATCTATTAGTTTGGTAGATCTAATAAATTTGGAAGGGGGTGTAGATGGCCGTGAACTCCTTTGATGCCCCTAGAAGGCGAAGACCTCCTCTCATTTTAGCTGATGTGTTGTTTCTTTAAAAGTGGTTATCGTCATACAGTGTCGTATATTCCATGTAGGTTAAATTATAGTCACCCACACATCGTATGGATAACAATGGCGAAACAATAATTATATTAAAAATTGTCTACAACCGAAACCATTACTTTGTCTTTACCATAGCGAGATTGGCTGATATTTTCAGCTATAAAGTTCTGAGCGCATTGAAAGCACAAGCAATGAAAGGTACATGTACATATACATGCTACATATACAGTGGAAGCTACCGTGGATTCCAGCATGAAATGCAAGACTTGTAAGACCACAACTGAATGTCGCTTAGCAACATTCTCCATCATACATTCACGGAACACCTCGACAGTTCCACTACGGATAAATCTCACGGATGACCACGGAAGTGCCAATTTCCGTAGGTTATGGGCCATTTGACGATGCGGGTGATACGGGTTGTTACGATTTGATATAGAACGAGTCGGGTGGTACGGGTTGTTACGATTTGATATAGAACGACACTGCGGATGAATAATACAGTATCTATAGCGTGTCACTGTTCAGGATCAGCAGGAGTCCGGATAATAATACAGTAACTATAGCGTGTCACTGTTCAGGATCAGCAGGAGTCCGGATAATAATACAGTAACTATAGCGTGCCACTGTTCAGGATCAGCAGGAGTCCGGATAATAATACAGTAACTATAGCGTGCCACTGTTCAGGATCAGCAGGAGTCCGGATAATAATACAGTAACTATAGCGTGCCACTTTCAGGATCAGCAGGAGTCCGGATAATAATACAGTAACTATAGCGTGCCACTGTTCAGGATCAGCAGGAGTCCGGATAATAATACAGTAACTATAGCGTGTCACTGTTCAGGATCAGCAGGAGTCCGGATAATAATACAGTAACTATAGCTTGCCACTGTTCAGGATCAGCAGGAGTCCGGATAATAATACAGTAACTATAGCGTGCCACTGTTCAGGATCAGCAGGAGTCCGGATAATAATACAGTAACTATAGCGTGCCACTGTTCAGGATCAGCAGGAGTCCGGATAATAATACAGTAACTATAGCGTGCCACTTTCAGGATCAGCAGGAGTCCGGATAATAATACAGTAACTATAGCGTGCCACTGTTCAGGATCAGCAGGAGTCCGGATAATAATACAGTAACTATAGCGTGTCACTGTTCAGGATCAGCAGGAGTCCGGATAATAATACAGTAACTATAGCGTGTCACTGTTCAGGATCAGCAGGAGTCCGGATAATAATACAGTAACTATAGCTTGCCACTGTTCAGGATCAGCAGGAGTCCGGATAATAATACAGTAACTATAGCGTGCCACTGTTCAGGATCAGCAGGAGTCCGGATAATAATACAGTAACTATAGCGTGCCACTGTTCAGGATCAGCAGGAGTCCGGATAATAATACAGTAACTATAGCGTGCCACTGTTCAGGATCAGCAGGCTTTTAAACACTGTAACAAGTGTTATGATTTAGATGTATAAAAAGCAGCAAGATCTCTACTAATATATATTTAAGTAAATATAGGTAGTCGCTTGTCATGACAAATCAAAAACTGGTAAACAAGAGAGTTAATTGATAGATAATTGATGATAGAGTGCCGAGTTAACTGCTTACAATATTGAATTTTTGAACAATCTACTGATTAAGTAACCCTAACCCAGTGACCAAGCATCCACCTAGCCAGGTGGTAAATTGATAGTACAAGTGGCTAAAGCATTTATCATTGGTATTTATCATAATTTAGACCACATCAATTGCTCTTTAAAAAGTTGGTTTTCAATCTAAATACTGAGTATTGTTTTAAGTTCAATGTCACATACACAAAGCATTTCAAAATAAAAAGATTGATTTTTTATGATAAACATTTGGCTAGGCATTGTTACATGAAACACGTCAGACAGCATTTGACCCAATGATAGGTTGTATTGGCAAACAAGATCGTTGTAACGACCATAGAATTTGTGAAATGCTTACTTCAATCGAGACTTTTAGAACCCCTGCACGATCAACTTGTTTGTCAGTAGCCTGCTTCGATTTTAAAACTGACCATACGCAGAACAAGCTCATATCAAATGAATACCTGCAAGCACAACAAAAAAGCCCGGAATCTGACCATTCAGGCTATTTTCGAAAGTCCAAGGGCAATAACTTAGTGAATAATAAATGGACCAAAACTGAATTCGAACTTGATTTGTAACTTGCTATGGCAAAGCAATGTACAAAATATCAAATGAATATCTGTGTAAAAAAAAAGTGTGGAAAACTGATAATTCATGTTATTTTTCTAAGTTCAAGGGTCATAACTTAGTGAAAAAGCAACACTGAAACCAAATTCAAAATTGATCTGCAACTTGTTATGGCAAAGCAGTGTACCAAATATCAAATGAATATCAGCAAAAATAGAGAAAATGACTGCAAAACTGATAATTCATGCTATTTTTCTAAGTCCAAGGGCCATAACTTAGTGAAAAATCAACGGACCAAAACCAAATTCGAACTTGATCTGTAACTTGTTATGGGAAAGCAATGTACGAAATATAAAATGAATATCTGCAAGCATAACAAAAAAAGTGCGGAAAACTTATTTACAGGACTGACGGACAGACAGATAGACGAACGGAGCGCAAACCTAAAGTCCCTTTCGACTTCGTCGTTTGGGGACTAATGAACCAAATGGTATAAAATTCTACTCTGTATTCTAATACATGTTTGTATATTCATAGGTAATCAATCTTCATTTCTACCAAAGTTCATTCCAAAATTCCGTATACTTCCCAAGATATGCAGAAATTGATTTGGAAAAATATTCCATGTATTTTTGTTTACCTATTATAAATATCCTTGCATTTTGGTGAGTGAGTCAGGGTCCACAGTAGCATGCTTGGCTACACCAGCACGAGGTTTGGCTACACCAGCACGAGGTTTGGCTAGTTTTCATGTACGGTAACCAATCTCCAGTAGGGGTTCCAGCATTTTCTAAAACTTTCCAACGAACTTTAGTAATCTTCAAAAAGTTTTTCAATAGCGGACCATTCCAAAGTAATATTACCCTCCTTTTGTGTCCATTGAAGTACACCGGAAGCCAATGGACGTGACATATGAGAAGGAGCATTAAAACGAAGGCCTAGAAAGGGCAGACAACTCTAGGGATTTCTCTCTGTCATGAGCATTTTGGTTTTCGTTTTGATAGTTTGTAAATTTTAGATATTTTTGTATTTCTTGTATATCGATAAAATTGTAATTATATTGAGACTTGAATCTCTGTTGCCTGACTGATGAGACTAGCGACGGCTGTCGTGACACTGTTCATTTGTCAAATGCTCGGTATTTAGTATTCGAAACAAGCGTCATGGATTATTTGAATGAGACTTTTTAACAAAAAAATCGAGGTCCCACGTAATGGATGAATAACCAGAAGGTGTGGACTGGTTCAGAAAAAACGTCCCCACTGAGAGCCAAAAGCCCAAGGTGGGGATGTTTTCTCTGAACTCCATGGAACACCATCGAATTATTTATTTTGCTTAAGATATTACTTAACAAGAGCACCGCTAAGCGGAGCATCCCCTCTCGATAGGAAATGTTATGAACATTTGCATTATTTAGGCATAAATGAGGGATGAGGCCAAATTCTTTTGCAGAAAATGAAGATGGATTAGTTCATGTTTATATATATATATATATATATATATATATATATATATATATATAGCTTTGATGAGAGTAAATATGAAATATTCATCATGTAAAAACTACTTTCAATTTATACCATCTCCTTTATCCCACCCCTGCCTCTTTCTGTCCTCATCACCCCCTCCCCCTGTCTTTCTTTCAGCAGAAGAGGTATCTTTTTGTATCAAGGAAAGGTTCCAAAATTTATTAAGTGGACAACACTAGGTATACCAACTGACCAACAGACAGATGCGAAACATCTTGCTGGGGGGGGGGGGGGATAAAAGGCATACGTGGTTGGGATTGTACTCGGTTTGCCCGATCGAGTCTTACTTTCCTAAACAATAATGAATGCAAAATATAGAAATCTCCAGTAGTAGTACGGGGTTATATTTCTTTAAATGAATTTTGTAAAAAGTGTACTTCTGTTAATTAATTAACAAACATGGAGAAAATTTTGTATTTTTATTCATAAATGCAGTGTATGTGTCAGATTGAACCTAAACCAATATTAGGAATATAAATTGAACGTTACCTTCTTTTATAGTAAGTTTTTTTTAAAATAAACTGAACATGAGATTGATCACTGTTCGTCAGAACATTACTTCCATATATTGAAATTCCTGAATTCTTATTTTAAAAAACCAAAACACACACACAAATAGAAAAAAATATTTTTAAAACCTGACAACTCAGATCTTCTTTCAAAACTGTTTGCTATAGTAAGTTATTGATGGTTACTTAAAATACAACTAGTAACAAATGTGAAGTAAATATCAATATTATATGAATATAAACTTCCCAATATAAATGACAAAGGCAATCATTTTGTCAACTGGAAACTCAACAAGAAAATGTTAAGAAAGGGAGGAAAACATGTTGTAAATTGAAAAAAAAAAAAACGAGATAAAAAGTTTCTATGAACAAAACTGAATTAATTAACTATCAACTGTGCAACAATATTAAACATGAATTCAAGCGATGAAAATGTAAACTGAATTGAATTCTTTTAAATGAGAATTTCCACCTCTTAGCTTTTTGAGGAATTATTACAAGATCTCCTTGTTGATAATCTTCCTGGAGTTTATACCTATACATAGCATCATCACCGTCACATTTTATATTGTGCCGGTCAATAAATCCAGAAACAACAGATATAACATATATTGTACCAGTCATTAAATCCAGAAACAACAGATATAACATATATTGTACCAGTCAATAAATCTAGAAACAACAGATATAACATATATTGTACCAGTCAATAAATCCAGAAACAACAGATATAACATATATTGTACCAGTCAATAAATCCAGAAACAACAGATATAACATATATTGTACCAGTCAATAAATCCAGAAACAACAGATATAACATATATTGTACCAGTCAACAAATCCAGAAACAACAGATATAACATATATTGTACCAGTCAATAAATCCAGAAACAACAGATATAACATATATTGTACCAGTCAACAAATCCAGAAACAACAGATATAACATATATTGTACCAGTCAACAAATCCAGAAACAACAGATATAACATATATTGTACCAGTCAATAAATCCAGAAACAACAGATATAACATGTCCAACATACCATGCATCTTTAAACTTATGCTTTATAAACTTATTGACAAGTAATGGCTTTGTCTTTAGTTTATTCTCTCTAGTTGATTCTTTTCTGGCTTCATTAATTAAAATATCTGGTTATTTATGAGCTCTTCAAGAGTCTTAGCTTTACTTCCTGCAGAAAATGCAAACAATGACTTGTCCTGGGTGCCCTGCTGTATAACATTCTTCCTGAATATCAACTGCGTTTTGCAGCTTTGATTTTTTCAGTCTTTCCATCAATCTTCTCAAGTTCTTGTATTATCTCCTCTGATGATTGCCACAAACCAAAAATCGTTTGTCATTTTTTTTTAACTTTGCTTAAACGACCTTTCTTTCTTTTTAAGAAGTACATTTTTCTTTTCATTAAGAGTAATCAGTCTTTTTGCTTCTATTTCATTCCTTCGTTCTTGAAATCTTTGTTTAATTCTAGATCCTTCAGTTCTTGCTTCCTTTCATAAATCTTCCCTTTCAGAACCTGGCAGTTCAACAAGACAATTGTTTGTTTTATTGTGTGAAAAGGTGCGAAATGCTTCATTGCACAATGTGGTGGCTTTGGTTTGAATCTTAAAAGAAAATGCAATTGACCAAAAAATAATTCAGGAAGCTTATCATGTTTTACAGTACTCTGACTCTCCTTCCATGTTGAGGCTAAGATGGTATAAAAAATTTCCTCCTGACAAATTGTCTTTTATCTGTCTCTCAAGTGGATGTGACATTGACTCAAAAAGCCATTGTAAAGTATAGTGATTGAGTCAGTTTCTGCATCTTCCATAACTAATTCATTGTCCTCTACATTCACATCAGGAAATAGTAGACATTTTCCAGTTAGGACTTCTGAGCTATCGTCTTTAGCCGTGTCAAGAAATTTCAACAAATTTGAGTACACATCCGTCATCTCCAGTACATGTGAATTGCTTTCAATAATACGCTAAAGTGGACTTGTAACACAGTATGAGATTATACCAAGGGCACGGCAACCAGCTTTCAATATTGGATTTTATATGTCCTTTAGAACAGACATAAAAAGTTTGTTGGTAGCTCCATGTGCATTTTCAAGAAAATCTTCTATGTTTTTCTGGTGATGATAGGTTATTTGTCTCATAAGAAACAAAATGTTAAATCGATTATGTTTAGATTTCACAAATTGGACGCTCTGTTTCTTGTTTGTCATATATGTTTTCAATGAGCCGTAAACACCACTTTTCTCGTCAACACCTCGAGCAAAAGCCTTCCTTGATGTACGTATGAGTCGAAGTGTTCCACTTTCATTTTGTTTTATTTTTTGTGGTTCTTCATCATCTTGGTTGATATAGCTATCTCCTTGTACTGAATTTTCATATTTGAGAAGAGCCTCTTAGCACACATCAGCAAAATTTACCAGAATGTGAAGTCCACAAAAAATTATTCATAGATCCACATGCCTGTTTTTCTTCACCATTCATCTTTCCCCAGCCTTCTTTGCTATTGGGCAGAATTTCCTTTCTGTAATTCTCTAGTAAATGCTGAAACGTTTTCTCTGTGGCAGCTCTGTCAGGCATTGTATTGTATTCTTAATATTTCTTTAAAAATGTTGTCCGATATTTGTTCCATCTGTTACAGCATCAATGTCACTAAGAATGTGTTTGAGTGTATCAATTACTGTTTCAGAACTCTTACTGTGCATATCACGAAGTCCCAGTAGGTAGTTATTCCTCTCTGAGTCTGTAACAGCAAATACTTCAAATGATCGACCAAATTTTAATGTTTTGTCTGAATACAATGTTCAGTTTTTTTCTAAAATGACCCTCATCTGTTCAAATATTTTCTGATTACTGATCCTATCTACATTTTGGCAGTTTATTTGGAACTCTTTCTATCTGGAAAACACACTAATAACGTGGGATACATTTCTTGCTAGTACATTGCAATTTAGGAGACCCATTACACAATGACCTAACTCTTTAGAATAGGAATTAGTTGTTTCATCATAGGAGTATTGTCTGCCAGTAAGAGTTTAAGATACTCATTCTCAGATTCCAAATCTTTAATTTCTTTCAAAACATTTACAGCTTCCTCTTTGGTTTCCTCTAAAACAAGTACAGTTTCTATTATAACTGTCTGCATTTCATCTTTCAGAACTGAAATGCCTTCAATTACTTTTTCCTTTTCTGTCATGCCTTGTTTAAGTTCTCTAATTCCCTCTACTAATTTTCTCTTTGTCCTTTCTGGCTCTGCAATGTCTGATGGAAGCCATTTATTTTTTCACTGTATCGGATTTTTCTTCAATTATTTCATACATGAATCCTTTTGTTTTGCAATTGTTTCTTTAGATTCTTTCAAATGGACTATTTTGTTCTGTGCCCTTTTTAGTTTGCGCTTGACGAGATCATTTTCTTACTTAATGTTTGCCACTTCTTTGGCCTTTTCCGTTTTTTCTTCACTGGACAACACTATTGTTGAAGTGCTCTTTGATACTGCCTGTTTTTACTACTTGTTGCAGTGGGAAACAAAAAAAGTTCCTCAAGAAAAAGCTTGACACCTTTTCCACCCATCTTCTTTTTCTTTTTTCTTTTTTTGCAGCAATCTCGTAGAGTTTTTGGAAATAGGAAATACTACTCATATCTAAATTAAATGGACCAGAAAACCACTTGATGTATATTTCCACAGGATTTTTTAACTGGAATTTTGCAAAAAGAAAAATTCCTAAGGCTAATCCTTTGGTGAAATTTTCCGGATGAATATTGATCAATGTCTTCTGCTTTAAGACTCCACAACAATGCGTAATTGTTGACAGAATTTCCCTAACTCTGTCATGTTCATAAAAACTAATTTAAAATATATTCAATGTATCTGTATCTAGTCCTACTTCTGATTCTTCTTCAGCAGATCTTTCAGAGAGTCATTATCACCTCTTAACATCTTATTCACTATTTTGATTTGCAAAAGCTTATATTCCAGATTACATTTTTCTGACCGTAGTCCTTTCACAAGATTATTCATCCTTGCTATCTCTCTATGTCAATGAAATGTCCAAAACAATATGGGTCATCATACATGCACATGATTAATGTATACATATTCTCTTTATGTATATTCACTAACTTAGCATATATCATAAAATACAGGTAAATGATGTGGTTACACTTCAACAGTACAACAGCTTCACAATTTACTAACTATATACTTTACCTCAAGGTCTGTACGAGGGCTGTTCAATATGTAATGTGTATTGTACCACAGCGCGATAACGCTTTGTATGATTTCGTAGAAGATGATACTCTTGAATAGCTCTATTCAATACCTTTCCAACTGTATAAACACGAGCCTTCAGCTCCACATAGTTTTAAACTTATAGTCATTTCAATTGAGCCAGTCGTTGACCACTGTTGTAAAAATGGTTGGGAAACAGGTTGAGAATATTGAAGAAACTAGAGCTCATATGAAAGTTCGCACAAAACTCGGTCATTCGGTATTGCAGATTTTTACTGAATTGGGGGAAGTTTATGGGTTTTATAAGGTATCTTATGAGACAGTTCGTAGGTGGAGAAAGAAATTTCTGACTCGCACAGAGTCCGTCAAAGATGCAGCAAAATCTGGCCGACCTGTGACTGTAACAGGCAAGGCAAATGTCTCAAAAGTCAGAGAAATAATTAAAAGTGATGGCAGATACACGATTCCTGATATTGCCAAAGCTGTTGGCAACTTGGCATGTCGCTATCGGAGGTGCATTTCAATTTGAAGCGTATTTTGAAAGTACGAAAGATTTCTGCCAGATGGATACCGCATATATTGACAGATGACCAAAAACGGGTACGAGTACAAACCGCTAAGCAATTGCTCAAAATGTTTCCCAAATTCAACCAAAGACAATTTGCAAACATTGTTACTGGTGACGAAACATGGGTTCACTATTTCGAACCAGTAAGAAAAATTGGAAACAAAATATGGATAATTAAACACGGTAGAAGGCCTGTAGTTGCCAAAAGAACCATAAGCACAAAGAAGTTCTTAATTACATATTCTTCTCATGTGATGTTATAGCCGTAGAAATTCCTGTGCTGAAGGCCAAAAGTGTTACAGGTCGATATTGCCGAGATGCTATACTGAAAAAGCTCGAAATATTGTCAAAAACGACGCCCTGTGTCAGGATTTCGGTATGTTCGTCTACTTCATAATAATGCTCCGTCACATACATCTCAGCTTGTGAAGCAATTTTTGAAGTCGGAGAATGTTACCGTCTTGCCACACACAACATACTCTCCAGATCTAGCCCCATGCGATTTTTTCCTTTTTCCAAAACTTAAAAAGTTTTTATCTGGTCGTCGTAGCAAGTCCGACAAGCCCTTGGCTCAGCCATCGGTCAGTGCCTCAGAGGTCGACCTAAATCAGCGTACCGTGACATATTTCAGAAGTGGATTCAGAGATTGAAATTATGTATTTCAAACCGCGGAGGCTACTTTGAAGGGATGTAATGTTCATTTCACTATTTGAGTCGAATGCTTTAGAGATATTGTATATACACATTACATATCGAACAGCCCTCGTATATTCAGCATTTGGATTAGCACAGTACACACTGTATTCCATTGTATTACTTTCCTGTGTATTGCATTCCATTTTACTGCTGAGTGAACTATCAACCTGTGTTGTCGTTTTATCACGCAACTGCAGTTTACATTTAAAGACCTAAACCTAATCATCAATTTGTTGGGTTTTTTCCTTGTCTAGTCTTTGTACCTGAATAGTAGTTGGTTTCCGACCATTCTTATCCTTGTTCTTTAATTTCGCCCCTTTACCATAACCTACATAATGAACTTCGGATATTGTTGTGTTCCAGTAATTTTTGCGGCCGGTCGGGGACTGTGTATTGCATGGCAATACTTTCAGAATGCTTGTTGTTTTTAACATCGGCGAACTTGGGTACCCGACATATAGAGTTCTATAGCTTTACTCTTTAATAGTAAATTAGAACCTAAGCGATATAATTGCCTGTGGATCAGGTTTGATTATGCGCCTGTATTGCAAACCTAGAGTGTGACGATTTGGAAAGGTAGGTCAAAATACTAGGAAAAACAATAAATATGAGAAACCAGTTTCAATATTTGACAATTTGTAAACTTTTTTGAAATCTTGCAAATGTGTCTATCTGTCTAACATTTCCTTCTTTTCTATATTGAATGTAGACAGTTATATCCCGAGAATAAGTACGTAATATTTGTTTTTAAAAGCAATGTTAAAGAAGTAGTAGTCATGCTTATTTATATACAAGAGAAAGACTAACACTCGGGGAATATAAAACCATATTATGGAAATTGCCTACGCTGGGTATATTAGTCCGACTGTTCCGGTTTAAGGAAAGCTAGTACATGTAAGATATCTATATCGATCCTGATGATGAGAAAAGCAAAGAGATGACTTCTTTCGTCGTACCTGAACCTGTATCGTTCTTGTAATATCATTAATCACAATCGCTTGGCACGTAAAAGTATCTGTTGTTCCAGTTTTATACAAGATATTACGATGTTTTAGACTGATATACCTTCGATTTTGTGTGCAATCAATCAAATTATCGACAACTAGCACTAAATCCACGGTTAGTAAAATTACGATTTTTCATGATTGAGATGCGGAGAAAAAATTACATGTATTATGGAGGTGGTTTCCACCCCAACACTTTATATAGTTGTTAAGGATCTGAAAAGAAATTTTACTGAACGATAGTATTCATATCGATGGATATCATCTAAGCATAGCACGTTAAGCATTATATTGATATTAGCTATTTAACAAACTGCTCTACCAATGTTTTCATTTCATGCTTTTTGCTGAGCATAATTAATTTGAGTGCAATTTTAATTAATATCCTTGTTAAGTTTGAGTAGAGTTCTATTCAGTGTCTTCTCATTCATGAAAATCCCATCCACGCGTCCAATAGAGCGACCACTTTGCGTATACTTCTGAAAAAGGTGCGAGCGCTGATTAGTTCAGATGATAAAGTTACAAGAAGTTATGCGTCATTAACTGGATCGCCGAAGCTAATGTTTTAATGCATTTTTTCATCCAATTGTATTAGTGTTTTAATTCAATTCTTTATTGTCCTAAAGTTATACAACTCATCGGAATACATCTAGTACATGTATATACACAATATATCTAATTTTATAAGGTAACAATGGGTGAATGGACAGGAGAAGATAGGAGGGAACAAAATTACAAATATAATATACATGTAGTCACATCATGAGTTTCACATGCTATTAGACAAAATATTATAACTACATTTTTTACTTCTTAATACGCTAAACTTCGTATTTTAACAGCTTGTATCAAACATTTTCCCAAGTTCTTGAGTTCTACACTAAGAACCTTGTATTATCACGTATCAGTCATCCAGTGTTTCTGTGTCCTTTGAATTAGGGTTTTAATTTGTGTGTCAAGTCGTTCCGGTTCTCGGTTTATAGACGTGTTATCGATAAGATGTTTTTTTTACATCACGACATTGGGATAATTGAATAAAGGTTTTGTTACAGGTATACGATATTAGTTCATTAATCATTAACAGTATGAGCAAAGACAGTAGGACAAGATGTCGTTTGCTTTGTTTGGGATTTTTCTGTATTTCATGGGTAAGTTTCGAATCTGAACTCTGAACTTGCATTGGCATCTTATTGTCATCTATAATGAAAATCTTTTTTTTTTTTTTAATTTTCTACTAGTCGCGGTGACTAACTAGTTTGGGGCATGTGCTTCGTGATCATGAGGTTGCAGGTTTGAGCCCCGCTTGATTGATTGATTTATGTTTTCCGCCACACTCCGCCCAGTTTTTATTGGTGGAAGAGAGAACCCAGATGCAATGTACCTGGGAAGAGACCACCGACCTTCCGAAAGTAAACTATAAAACTTTCTCACTTATCGGCTTGAGCGGGATTCGAATCCGCGCCGACAGAGGTGAGAAGCCGTGTGATTTTGAGCGTGATACTCTAACCACTGGGCCACGGAGGGCCTCGCTTGAATCTTGGCCACAACAAATCTAAGATATAGGTAGTGATTGCTCTTTCGCCAAAGACACGGCGTTTAGAAGTGAGAGTGCTGGGTCTTTAGGATAAGACCTTCAAATCCGAGGCGTTGAGACGATCAAAAAACACTGCCATGGTCTTCGGGTTTATCTATAGGTCAAAATTAGTACTTCTGCGGCTTTTGACATCTCTAAATATGAGTGGAAAAAATCTCAATGCAACATGAAATAAACAAGCCAAATTTTCTCTTACATAATGTAGATAATAAGATTTACATAATACAGGTTTTTGAAAGATGAATAATATTAATAAAAAACATTGTTAGAGAATGCATTGTGACGTAAGAAGACGTTTAAACGCAATCATTACAGCTTTGTGTATAAAAGTGTAGTACCCCTTTCAATAGTGTTTTTCATTAAAATTTTAAATAAAATATGCAAGTAAGCATTCATTGATATAGATTTTTTACTACATATTTCCCCTAATTCTTTAAAATATGATAAATAGCATTGTTGGTATGGATTTCTTTAAATGACGTGATCATAATGGACATGCTGAGAGTTACATACGTACCATACCACGATACGTTCAAAGTCTGATGATTATGTGACTATTAGCAATTATTATTGCAATTTTGTATGTGATTAGATATGACTCCTCTGTGATTTTTGGAATAGGACTAAATGATAGTACGCCTAGTTTACATGATTTCCCCTGTATTTCCATGACAAATCTGCATACATATTGCTGGGAGGGGGAGAATATTTGTATCTTGATACTTTTCTAAAAGCAGTCTTAGTGATTGTCTCTTTTCTTTCATTTTGAACTCCAACTAAAACGTATTTGGGAAGGTAATAGACCGCTCTCCCGGTCATTTCAAACACAATGAATATAAATGATGCAATTGGTTATTTATAGCTAAGCTGTGACACAAAGGTGATACACACCAACGATATTTTTTTAAGTGAAATACCACAGACATCTCCTGTCTTTGAATTATACACAAATAGAAAACTTTACTTTTCTAGTAATTGCTCTGCAACCCACAAATGGAGCGTGGACCACTTTGGATGTTCATACAATACGTGGAAGTAAGCTCTCCACCACCACGTATCACAGGTTGATCCGCCCCTCCGAAAAAATGTATGTGAATACATCACTGAGTCTCCTTACTATCAACAATCTAGTAAGTGGATTTAATTTTCATTAAGCTTGTCGAGATTTACTTATTCCCCACATAAAATATTTTATTATAGAGTTGTTGTCATGATATTGGAATAAGTTATTGACTAAATATCGCATACCAGTCAACCCTCTCTGATTTCACGGGAGACTCTCGCAAATTTAATTAAAAATTGAAAATCTTCCGGATTAGTTTTCGCAAGAGACTCCCGCAAATTTAATTAAAAATTGAAAATTTCCAGAATTAACCAATCTCCCACAGCGAGATTTTTTCCCTCCGGGATTTTGAATTCATATACTGCTTTTCTACGAAATCTTTTTTTTTTTTTTTTTTTTTTTTTGCTCGCTTGGAAGACATTGAAATCTAAATTTCGTTTGTTATCGCGTGGCTTGAATCGAGAGAATGAAAACGCTTATTTTTCATTGCGATAATTGTTTGACAACGATAGTGGCCCTTGGTTTATTACAATTTGTTTATCTTTGCGAGTGGATACTCATATCGTGATTCTAAACTCAGTTACGATAAAAACACAGAACAATGCAAGTTTTAGTCATTTTATTACAATGTCACATTGTTAAATCTTGCTGTCAGATTTCAACATATAATCAAAGCTGAGGAAACTGAAGATTCCCTGTTCATCTTCTTCCCCCCCCCCCCAAAAAAAAACTTCATTTGAGGATGAGATCTTTGAAAGATATTACAGACTTCTTTTTTTTAGAGTTTGAGACTTTGTGCAACCTTGCCATAGTATGTACTGAGATGTTCTCAATGTTAAGAAAAATTCAAACAGATTTTAGGTCAATCGTCTCAATAAATACTATCAACAAATTCTGACTGTCCAAAAAATTCGAACAGTTAATTGTTGTACATATAAGCCAACGGATATGGTTTTGCTAAAGGGAAAGGCATCCCTAACCATATTGTTGCCGTTATGAATGAAGTACTACTTACTGATATCGTAAATAACAGTCTTTAACAACAAAAATCTTTGCTTAACGATTAAATCAACAGTAATTTATATCATATTTTAAATTACCTGCCGCGAAAAGAACGGCCATTGAAATTTAATTTATGACGTCACACCGTCGGTTCCGGTTTATTTCATCATCAGCACTATAAACATGACAAGTCAAGAACAGTTAAGTTTGGAGCCGTATAGATTTGAGCCCGTTCTTGCACAAAGAAATTGAGAAAAGAAGACGCTTCAGTCGAGTTGCAGACCAGGCAGGCAGTACGTTTCTTCATACAAATGTCCCGAACCTTGTCATAACGCAAATGATGGATCCACAGTTTAAATAGTCTTTTCATCTCAGATGACTTGGTTGTGTGAGGAATTTCAAAAAAACTTTTTTCACATCTCCCCTTCGCATTAGTACAATTAACAGCTTGGCAGGAAGGCATCAATCTATTTATTCGTAAAATCTACCACATGCACATCTTTGATGATCTTCGAATCTCATCAAAACTGGAACAAACGATGTGACGTCAAAATTAGTGATTTTTGTGGTCTTTAATACAAAAGTGTTCCACGTCATGGCAGCCTCTATAGATGGTGGGAATTTCAATTTCTAACGTTTTCAAATTAGTACTGAAGCTTATCTAGGCTGTATATCAACAGAATAATATGACAAGTTTTTATCATATAATTAATCTCATCATTTATCATGTAATTCATGGGGGGGGGGGGGGTTGCCTTTTCCTCTAAGGGCAAATAAAGCTGTTAGAAAACACAATGATCAACATCAGTAACACCAGTGTCCGTTTTGTTTAAATGTAACAAATGTCAAACATTTTGATGTCTAATTCATAAATCTGATGGTACAGTATGTATAAAAACTACACAAAATGTCGCGAAATGAGTTTACGCGAAATCTCCCTCATAAGCATTCTGAGAGGTTGACAGGTATGATGCAGGACAATTTTTTATTCAGACGAAAAAAATATATGTTAGTTTCCACTTTCACCTCAAAATTTTTAAGGGTCGGTAGGTTGGAAATTTTGTTGTTGTTGTTGTTTTATTATTATTATTTTGGTTGATTTTTTTTAAAAACTTATTTTATAGGTTGAATTATTTTTTAATGATTTAGTATTCTACTATGCATAATATATAGTGATTATTTAGTAAGCAAATAAAAGTTATATGATGAATCAAAACATTTCTTCAACTGTACTGTAAACAAAAACCGTTTATGTGTTGTGGATATACTCTTGTTGTAGTGATGACATTTACAAAATCTGTGAGAATGAAAAAAATGTGTTAGGGTCGGTAGAAATTTTTAGGGTAGATCTGGAAAGTGGAAACCAATATATATATATATATATATATATATATATATCAATATATATATATATATATATATATATATATATATATATATATATTTGGCCTTATAATCATATGATTTTAATGTGAAGCGCACTTGAGATTTTAAATGGATCAGGGTGCTTTATAAATTACTATTTATTGTATATAGGGAAATATTTCTACACGAGGTTGTTTTAAAAGCACACAATTGTTTACATTTTTTGGTTTACGTCCATTACTATTTGTAAATTAATGTGACGTCACAATCATCGATTTCCGTAAGCAATGTAACGTCACATTTGATTCGAAGTAGTCCCCGGGCATTTTACAGCGCAGGCTTTAATGGCTCAAGTAAATGCTCGGGTATCCCATATACAATCTGTAAAAGAGAATGTGTAAGAAGAATATATACCTCATATATATCTAAACAAAATACTGATGAACATAATGCTTCTCTTAACAGACGCCAGAGAGTTTTCATTTTGCGTTTTCTTTAACAATTTGACAGGATGTGAAAACACAGATATTGTCCACCACGGGCTGGCTGACAGTTGTAAGTTTGCTTTTGTCGCTCTCATTCTCGGTATCTTTGTTACTTTCAAAGAAATATAGCTGAAATAAAAACTGCATACTGGTATGTGTTTACACATTTTAAACGAATTATGTTAGCTAATAGTTGTCTTTGGATAGGAATGGAGCGATGACAGATTACCATGGAGCGATTCTACATACCCGGATGTAACCCATTTCTACGCGCTGGATACAGAAGTGTGGAAACCGGAATTCTTCATTGACAATTCGTCAGTGTTTGTTGACTTCTGTTCTGATGAAAACAATTCAAAAATATTCACTTGTATCAACTCTTGTTTCTTGTGATAATTCTTCCATGCATTTTCTTTATCAGTCTAGCGGACGTATCAATTTTGGAAGATTCCAATGTCATGTTTAAGGTTGGTCGTGACGGCGTGGTGGAGTGGAAGTTACCCCGCATCTTTACCACGTTCTGTAACGTTGACGTCACGTATTACCCGTTTGATACTCAAAACTGCGTCATAGAAGTCACCAGCTGGGCGTATACCGTGGACGAGCTGGAGATGCGAGCTTCCAGGGATTCGGTTAACCTCGAGGACATGAAGTATAGAATATCATTTTCACAATTAATTTCAGAAGTATGTCAGGTGTTAAGAACGATCACCATAAGAAAGTCCAGTTCAATAAAGTTTAAGGAATAATTCACATGAACTTGTCAACTTTATAATTTACATAATTATATATATATTTTAATGCAGACCACATGGAGAATGGACCATTCGTTCATCGTCTGTCACAAAGAAAGAACTACAAGAAACAAAAGAAAATGGTGTCACGGAAAAGTTTTCGCAGCTGGACTTTAACATAAGAATGCAGCGAAAATCAAGTTACTACATTTCCAGCGTGCTGCTTCCAGTTTTACTGACTTCCTATTTGAATATATTTGTTTTCCTTCTTCCGGTAGATTCTGGCGAAAAGGTAACCACAAAAACATGTACATTTTGTATTGTGGATAGGTCTTGTATTGTTTCTATATACACTGTAACAAGGTCCCTTCGTCATACAATGTACTTTCATATCAATTAAACGGATTTGACTAGTTTCACATTTGTTGAAAAGTACTGTTACTCCACTGTGTGCATAAACCACGTCCCCCGGGTAACAGAACATAGCAACGGTTGACAATGCATAACGACGGGTAACAGTACAAAAATTGTTAACTGCGCAGAATGTTTACGCGTTCAAAGTAGTTAATTAAATGTATTCTTAATAACGTTTGAAGTATAACAAAAAAATTTATACCTCAGTATGAGAATTCTATGTAACGCGTAATCTGATTGGTCTAGACAGTCACGTGCCAGGGAAGACAAAACTTCATATCTCCCCCTTAAACATCATATCTCCCTATCATATTTCCCCTTGGGCAGCTTCGTGCATTTTCCAACATCAAAGTAAACGAAGTGTATTATGACGTCACAATAAGTCCGAGCCATTCTACTTTCAAAGTTCGTAAGGCACAAAATATGCGGGTCTCTGATATACAGTTTTAAAATCGACTGATTTTGGTTGATATAAAAACATGCAAGTAAATCAGCATTCAAGGAGAACGGAAATACAACAAGAGGCCCATGGACCACATCGCTCACCTGAGTCACCTTGGTCCATATCAGAAGATTTTCCATATCTATTTGCATGTAAAACCGTAGTCCCTATTATGGCCCCAAACCTACCACTGGAGGCCATGGTTTTTGCAAACTTGAATCTACACTATGTCAGAAAGCTTTCATGTAAATGTGAACTTCTTTGGCCCAATGGTTCTTGAGAAGAAGATTTTTAGAGATTTTCCCTATATATTTGTATGTAAAACTTTCATCCCCTATTGTGGCCCCATCCTACCCCAGGGGGCCATGATTTTAATAAACCTGAATCTGCACTATATCAGAAAGCTTTCATATAAATCTCAGCTTTTCTGGCTTAGTAGTTCTGGGAAGAAGATTTTTAAAGATTTTTCCTATATATTTGTATGTAAACCTTTGACCCCCTATTGTGGCCCCATCCAATCCCCGGGGTCCATGATTTTAACAAACTTGAATCTGCACTATATCAAAAAAAAAAACACAAACAAACAAAAAAACAAAACAAAAAAACTTTGACCCCCTATTGTGGTTCCATCCGATCTCCGGGGGCCATGATTTTAACAATTTAGAATCTGTACTATATCAGGAATCTTTCATATAAATCTCAGCTTTTCTGGCTTAGTGGTTCTTGGGAAGAAGATTTTTAAAGATTTTTCCTAAATATTTGTATGTAAAACTTTGATCCCCTATTGTGGCCCCATCCGATCCCCGGGGGCCATGATTTTAACAATTTAGAATCTGCGCTATATGAGGAAGCTTTCATATAAATCTCAGTTTTTCTGGCTCAGTGGTTCTTGAGAAGAAGATTTTTAAAGATTTTTCTTATATATTTGTATGTAAAACTTTGACCCCCTATTGTGGTCCCATCCTACCCCAGGGGGGCATGATTTTAACAATTTAGAATCTGCATTATATAAGGAAGCTTTCATATAAATCTCAGCTTTTCTGGTTCAGTGGTTCTTGAGAAGAAGATTTTTAAAGATTTTTCCTATATATTTGTATATAAAACTTTGATCCCCTATTGTGGCCCCATCCGACCCCCAGGGGCCATGATTTTAACAATTTAGAATCTGCACTACCTAATAAAGCTTATCTATAAATTTCATTTTTTCTGGCCCAGTGGTTCTTGAGAAGAAGATTTTTTAACGACCCTACCCTATTTTTACCTTTTCTTGATTATCTCCCCTTGGAAGGTGGCCTGGCCCTTTATTTTAACAATTTAGAATTCCCTTTACCTAAGAATGTTTTGTGCCAACTTTGGTTGAAATTGGCCCAGTGGTTGTTGAGAAGAAGTTGAAAATGTGAAAAGTTTACAGACGGACAGACGGACGGACACACGGACGGACGCCGGAATACGGGTGATCAGAAAAGCTCACTTGAGCTTTCAGCTCAGGTGAGCTAAAAACTGGTTATGATATCACTGTGTTTCGCTGTTTGTACCTTCTATATATACGTTGACGGCGCGATGTTACTGTTAGGGCGATCTCAGCTACATACATGTACGATGTATAGATGAGTAAACTCCAATGTCAAATACAATTTTGTGGTTTTGCTTTGTTTCGGTATAATAAACAATTTATTGCATGAATGTTCGGGAGATATGAAGATTTATTCACCCAAGAAAAATCATATTCCCCCCTGGCGTTGTCCTCGGGGAATATGATTTTTCTTGGGTGAATAAATCTTCATATCTCCCTCACTATCATGCAATAAATGTATAATAATACATGTTTTGTAGGGTAACGTGATATTCTTCATGATAAATCAAAATAAACAACCCTTCGGATACAATACAAATGGATAATTATACAAAAGAAATGGAAAATGTACAATACAAATGAAAAATCATACAATACAATTGGAAAAGATTAAATATTGCAACGTTTGGCATGCCATATGTATGCTGTTGACGTCTCTGAGTGAGAGAAGAAATCGATTTGGGTCATGATACAACAAATGAAACCGTTCCAATGAAAGAAGAAGTACCTATGTACTTTCTACATGTTGAATATTTTTATACTCTAATGAATATCAAAAGCTGTTGATGATTCTTATCACTTTGACATGTTCTTGGTTTATATTTAGGTGGGTTTTATCCTAACGGTGCTACTGGCGACGGCCGTTCTTCTGACTTTGGTCAGTGACAGCATACCCTCGACATCTATCAGCACCAGCGTTTTATGTAAGTATATATTAACGTTGATGTTGAATATGAATCGACACGTTTGAAATGCTGCCATCGATTGATGTATTTTCAAATCTATAAATAAAGTCGATATTATTAAATACTTGTGAGTAAATGTAACATCGTTTACAATTCCTCCTCACTCAGCTGTCTACCTAGCCGTCACTCTCTGTATTGGTGTGATGTGCTGTTTACTGACCGTGACGGTCATCAGGATCCACTTCAAGGACCCCGACATACCCGTCTCAGCCACGTGGAGGTCTCTCCATGATAAGATCTTGGTGCCATTTTCATGTTCCGGCGGATGCAAGAAAGGAAAGAATAATGGCGTTACACCCACGACCACCCAACAGGAAGTGGTTGTTGTGAATTACGAGGGCGGTAAAAATGAAGCCGAATCGACGCCATCGGAGGGGCCTGAGTCTTCCGATGGGATAAAATGGGTGGATTTGTCCGCCGTCTTGGATCAGTTTTTCATGGTCGTCATGTCGATCGTAACCACAGTGTCGTCTCTAACTTTTATGGTTGCATTGGCTGTAGGAGGGGAAGTAAACTCGACTTGAGAAATAAATATGTTGAACAAAAACACAAATACATGCTAAACAAAAACATTATTAACTAAGACAGATAAACATGATGCATTATGTAAATGAAAACATGATGAACAAAAACAAGATAAACATGATGAATGAAAAACCATGATGAGTTGTATTTTTAAAGTCCAGTGCTTTAAGCATTTATGTCCATGATGGGCTGATTCATAAGAGTTTACCCCAACATCAAGAAGAGCTGAATTATGTCCTGAAGCTATCCCATCCATATTGAAACCATATTATGAAACGGTAGATTACTGAAACAAACTGTTAAACCTTAGTGTCATTTTGAAGGACTTTACTATAATCATGTGTCACCGAGGGTATTTCTAAAGTGATAATCCTCAGCATAAATGTTATGTATTACATCGTATTAATGGCTGACTTCCTTTTAAAACGTGAATGAAAATATAAATATCAACAATATTTGTAGCTCAGTCGGTTGCTGATCTGTAGAATGCGGGTTCGAGGCCGTAAGGAGGTATGTTACACCAGAGAAATTTGATATGGATGAAAAGTGGACGATATGTACAACAATATTTTGAAATTGAAGACTTTCAAATTCACTTTATTTAGTCAAAAATTGCAGTTTTAGTAATAAAAAAAACTATTTGAAAAAAAAATTAAAACCCCTGCTGGACTCGAATCCACGATCCACAGTTCAGCAGTCGAAGTGATTTTTTTTTTTACTCTTTTAACAGTCGACGTTATAACCTACTGCACTCAGGTATGCGATAACTTTTTAAATGAATAAAAAAAATATTGCTGATATTTATATTTTCATCCATTTTTAAAAAGGAAGTCGGCCATTGTGACGATGTAGAGTACCTCCTTAATTAATTGTTTTGTTGTTCGTCAATTTTCGTTAAGTTAGTTTAGTTAAGTTAGTTTTGCTGTTTTACGGGTAAAGCGTACTAAATTTTATATACACATGCATCGTCCGCCGATGGTATATGACAATCTACCATTGTATTGAATGTATGGTTCAATAAATGTAAAATGAGAAGCTTTTGAAATATGTGACAAGTCGGTTATCTTCTAGCATCCGAGTAAAATTCACATTATCAAGGAGATGGGCGGTCCTTCTCTCACTCGCGCACTCCGCGCACTCATGACAGAAGGACCACCCATCTATTTGATAATGTGAATATTACTCGGATGCTAGAAGATAACCATTACTTACGGTATCACGAGATCTCTGGCGGTTTTATTTGGTCAGTACCATTCAATCAGAGTATAATATATCAACATTCATCTACACAAACACGTTTTATGAAATGTATTCCCCAGAGATAACGACGTCAAAGAGTGTCCTGTGTTATACGAATAATCATAATCATAATGCCGGTAAACTCGGGCATTTAAAAAATCAGTCCAACTTTTCAGGTATGACGTATTGCATGTGTTCTCCGTCTTATAAATTATATTTTTTCTTCATATCACTCTGTGTAGCCATTTCGTAACATGCTACTATGTTTCTTCACAGGGGCTCGGTTGTCAGATATTGAAGTTTTGTATTATTTGTTCCCGAATAATAAATTGAAGTTTTGCATGATTTGTGTCCGAATAATAAATTATATAAATAAAATCCACCACCAAAATCCGCTTTTTTAGAGGTTTTAAAAAAGGTGTATCATGTGTACATTAAAAAAAGTAAAGGGACGACACTCGCCATCTTGGATTTCTAGGGGGCCCTCGATTCACGGCTTGTTTTTAACAATTTCTACTCTCTGCCTACCGGTTTCTGGCGAGATCTATGTTGGAAAAAGATCCAACGACTTCTCCCTATCATCTGCTTATGTCTACATGCCG
Organism: Ostrea edulis; assembly: GCF_947568905.1. Classification (NCBI taxonomy): domain Eukaryota; kingdom Metazoa; phylum Mollusca; class Bivalvia; order Ostreida; family Ostreidae; genus Ostrea; species Ostrea edulis. The sequence continues at coordinate 89,699,608 of NC_079165.1, read as the reverse complement.
TATTAAAGATCCAGTGACCCGAAACATCCTCGATACCTGTCCCTACTTATCGAAAGCAACGGAAGTTTGCATCGAGTGACACGACGCCTACCGGAGCTCTCCATATAATCACTGGGGTGTTCCGAACGCATAGGATAAATCTAGAGAAGTCTAAGTTGAAATAAGCACTAAATTCAAATTGAATTTAGTAAACGAATGTTTTCCACGGAAGAACAAAGAATTCAGACAATGTCGTAGCATAGTAAACTATGTAATTTATGGGAGAGATTTTATATACCAATAACTGAATGATTCTCATTAGATTAACTTACGCACAAAGTACCACAGGGGCACATGATCAAAAGAACACCTGTTTATCCACACATTGCTATATAAATATCAAATTGAAGGCCGATATACCATACAAGTATTGTAAGTGTATTGTCGTTAACTCATCAGTGTTCGTTCGATTAAACAAACACAGGTTGCAGGCCCATAGAAGGCGTGGGGGAGGGGGGGGGGGCATGCAAACCTCCCCCTTTCCCCATTTCAACTTATCTGGACCAATTATATGTAAATCCACTTTTTTCCCTATCATTAAGGGAAATTGATTAAGAGTAATCTCTCTCTCCCCCCCCCCCACCCCCACCCCCTTATGGGCTGTCTTTCTCCTGCTTTAGCCTTTTAAGAAGAGAAATAAAAATCCCCCTCCCCCATTTAGAATCATTCTATGGGTCCGATATGCAAAACTGTACACTGTGTGCATTGTTTATTTTCAAATGTTACAATTCAACTTAAATACGACGTGCAAGAACTTAATTCAAAATAACGAAACAAAATTCGATCATATTTTAGGCTTCTCCAAAATATCAGTAAATGTGAAAATGGAAACATCCCATTGTCAGCAGCTTGGCCGTTTATCAATAAATTGTGACCATTCTAAAGCAAAGTCACCACGTTTAAGATATGTTGTTTTTGCGGTGTTGATTTCTCAGGACTTATCGTATACATTCGGAACACCCCAGTGATTATATGGAGAGCTCCGGTAGGCGTCGTGTCACTCGATGCAAACTTCCGTTGCTTTCGAAAAGTAGGGACAGGTATCGAGGATGTTTCGGGTCACTGGATCTTTAATACGGCATGTAGACATAAGCAGATGATAGGGAGAAGTCGTTGGATCTTTTTCCAACATAGATCTCGCCAGAAACCGGTAGGCAGAGAGTAGAAATTGTTAAAAACAAGCCGTGAATCGAGGGCCCCCTAGAAATCCAAGATGGCGAGTGTCGTCCCTTTACTTTTTTTAATGTACACATGATACACCTTTTTTAAAACCTCTAAAAAAGCGGATTTTGGTGGTGGATTTTATTTATATAATTTATTATTCGGACACAAATCATGCAAAACTTCAATTTATTATTCGGGAACAAATAATACAAAACTTCAATATCTGACAACCGAGCCCCTGTGTGTTTCTTTACAGTCTACACTCTAACAGATAATAAAAATAACTAGACAAATTGATAATCATTAGAAAAGTATTCTTTTTGAAATGATGCTCTTAAAAGTTTTTTTTAAAATGCATTTCAAACATTTTGAAACACATAGTAGAATTAACACGTATATAGGACAGACCTAATTCAGAGTAATGCTTTTATTTTCGGGGTGACTTCGGTCTTACTCTCCTAACTGACATATGCGCAGTATCCTTGCAAGACCGATATGTGTAGAGTTCGAACGTCACAATACGTCATGTGATAGATGAAACTTTCTCCATGGGAGTGCAACACGGGTAACCCGAATTCGTACTGCATCATAAACTCAAATCATCTTCCGTGATAGGGCCGTTAAATAATTTAATAAAAAAAATGTGCAGAATAATTTTAGGACAGGTGTAGCCGAGTGCTTAATGAAAAATATAAAAAGCAACATGTAGGTATCACCATGATTGTTACCACTTAGATGGGTGTAAATACGAAACTAAGACACATGGTCAGTTGCTGAAGAAATTCAGATTAAAACCTTCAGGGCCCAGCCAAAAGTCTGTAGCTGAGAGGGAATTTAGGTGAGTGGCTCATTTTTTAAGAAGAGCGGACAGTTATTGATTGTGCTCAGTGGGTAAATACCCATCTCACGATGACCACCTACCGATATGTTTCAGAACTAAACAAAACCTCTCCCTTTCCTCCATAGCATCTTATTATGCGTCATTAAAATTGGGGGGGGGGAGGGTCACCCAATATATCGTTATGTGTATCATAAAACAGCTATGATGATCATTGTCCAAAAAAACCCATTCTACGTACCTATAAAAGGTAGGCAAAGCAACGACACGCTGAATTGTCACTTTTCAACATGGCCTCCGCTCTCACTCTCCCCATCACATTTCACCATAGAAAACGGGGGTGAGAAATATCGCATTATTTTCCGGTACACATTGTCTAATTTAACAGTTACATTAGCGCCAAATATGAACTTGTGGCATAGCTCTATTACAAAGTCATAATTTTAATACCCTTTCATTATTTACCTTGACCTTATGAACTGGCGAAACATTGTTACTTAATATTTATAAACATCCAGTCCACTTTGTCCACTCATTTCCAACCTGTGTGTCAAGGGTGAACTTCTGTTATATCCCCGTTACAAAGTTGATGGCCCTGACAGATCATTTTATCAGTAATCTTGAACTTTGGCCAATTGAAAAAAGGATTACAACGTAATGTCTGGACGTCTTACAGGCCGTGTGAGTTCTGTTGATATCATCTGATTTTGAAAGAGGCCCATACATAGATTTTTTTATGATCTAAATTTTGTTACTGAACCATACTTATGACAAGGAACTAGTTACTAAATGACAATAAGCGCCGAATATTGATTTTAATATATTTATTTATTTATTAAATCTACATCAATGCCGTGCGGATACGGGTTAGAATAGGTCCTCAGTACCCCCTTGCTTGTCATAAGACGCGACTAAATGGGGCGGTCCTTCGGATGAGACCGCAAAAACCGAGGACCCGTGTCACAGCAGGTGTGGCACGATAAAGATTTCTCCCTGCTCAATGGCCGTAAGCGCCGAACATAGTCCTAAATTTTGCAGCTCTTCACCGACATTGGTGACGTCTCCATATAAGTGAACTATTCTCGAAAAGGACGTTAAACAATATCTAATTAATCAATAAATCTACATCGAGAATTACAAAATTACAAGGATCAATTCAATTTGATGTGTTGATTAGCCAGTGAGCGGTAACCGCTACGCCCCGAATTCCAACCTCGTCATCGGCAGGGGTTGTAAACGAGAGGAAATTATGATTGTCCACTGTGATAAGAGTGTTTCCTCCAGCTATTCCGTTTTCATTCCATAGCATTTACCCCTTCGTGTCAATATTTGAGCCGCATGGAGGCATCGACATATTTTCTAGAACTTGGATGTTAATCGTCAATTCGTTGTTAAAATGGGTGATGGGGGTGTTTATTTGTTTTACGCCATGCACTTCGATAATTTTTCACTCATATTGAGACGTGACGTGAAATACAAATTAAGACATTCTTTATCGTGCTACATGTAACACTTGCCACGACACAGAACTTCGGTTTTTAAGGTCTCATCCGAGAGACCCGTGACTCTCATTTCTAAATGCTGCGTACTCTTAGACAAAGTAGCAGTTGTTTTCTGTTTTTATGTCTTAGGTTTGAAATCAAGATCAATTTCATCTCGATTTCATGGCGAACTGGTCGTAGTGGTTCAGCGCTTAACGTCGTAAACAACAAGACTCGTTTGTTGTGATGTATACTTTTGTACTGTACTGTACATCACTATTTTTAAAAATGAAATTCCAATCATTAAAACTTTTTTTTTTTTAAAATAATATCTAATACTCTTAACTAAATCAAAGTGACATATAGTTCTTTAGCTATTTAATTAAGTATTCTCCTTGAAATTGAAAGAAATTATATATATGCTATCACAGATCATCAGTAAATTAAATACAAATCTTAAAAACATATGCTACACTTTGTAGTTTGATGGAAATAATTGTTTAACAACTCACCGGTACTTATTGCATGATTACAGCAAATTATTGGGAATAATCAAAACAAAACTCACCTGTTTTCTGATCTTCTAAACCTATAAGCGACTTAAGAGGATGTCTGAACGCTGGATTTTTATCATGCCCTTCCATCTTTGTTTTAGTAAATTAAGTGATGATTGGATATTTTCTAGCTAGTCAGAGACGTCGTTGAAAAAATAAAGGAAGTAAATAGGTAAGTGGTACATATTGTATTCTTTTATATTGAATCGAACCGAATATGCTCAGTTGTGAATCAAGAATTACTTCAGCTGACAAATAGCGGTTTACGATGCATTGCACCTCTTAACTACCCGGTAAATTCAGATTTGTTCAAATCATGACCCCTTCAAAATCGTACAAGGGTGAAATGTGTCATTGCAATGAAAGCATTACCATGTAGGACAGATTCAATAAATTCAACGTTCAAACTATCATCCCAAGACAAGGGTGGGGCCAGATTATTGGTTTATGGAATATTTTTAAATATTCTTAAGTAAAACAAAGGAATCAAATTATCAATTAAATGTGAAAGCAAATCTACTTTAAAAAGATCGTCCTATCTATAAATTTAGTCTGATCATTATAGGAATATCTTCATGCAGTATATGTTCCGTTTTCTTCACTCCATGCCACTGGAACCATATCTAAGCCACTGGAACCATAATATGTCTGTAAATATTTAAGTATATATCCCCGTATGAACAAAGTAGCTTAAATAAGCATTGCGTCCTGTTGGCCTATTTCCCCTCTAAGTCTAGTAATAAGCATTGCGTCCTGTTGGCCTATTTCCCCTCTAAGTCTAATAATAAGAACATGCTATCTACCCCGTTTCTTTTGTCAGTTATCAATCATTGCTTTATGTGCAGACTCAAGACTCAGTGTTGGGTTGTTTTTTTTAAACTTTGGTCTCATACACATATCAAATAAAACCACACAACCCAAACATTTAAATCCGTCCCTTTGAACACACCAGAAGCGATGTCATCTATGTTTGTTTTGGCACTTTGTTGCAAAAATCGCAAATTCACAGTAATCCAAAAGGATTATTTTTCAAAAAAGGTGCAATCAGAAATGATGAAGCTTGGATTAACACTGAATGGAATTTTAATCTTGGATATAGGTTTTTCAAAATATGACGACATTGATTCCTTATTTTAAAAGATGGGTGATCTGGAATATTGAAACTAGGGTTCTGTTGTGTTTTTCAATTCTCAAATACATATTTTTCTAAGCACATTGTCTTTAAACTGTCGTTCTCACATTCGTTTTAGCTTTGTGCTCCTGCTTTCTGAACGTCTACCAGTTTCAGTCATTTTGCTGTTGTTGTTTTGAACCATATTGAAAAGATAATTTTTGTGAGTTTTAACATATCTATGATTAACAAACTAAACTGCTGTTATCAAGGATTTTAAATTGTAAAATCTAGTTTACGAATGTGAGTTATAGTTTACGAGGTCTTTCATTGCAAAAATAAAACTGCAGGTTGTTTAATGTGACAGCAGTGAGGTAAGACCCGCCTCCTACTGCACTCGCGAATCGCTCGTGTAGGTTTTAAGTCACATATCGCAATGCATGACGGGATTATGGAAGTGACTCAATATGGTTGTCGTCTTTTGAAAACATTCCATTGCTAAATGAATAGTTTGTGTAAAGGATAGCGTTAAAAGCAACATCATCAGTAATAGACATGGAGTTATTTCAAAGGATATCCTATGTTTTATTTTTATCAACGTTATACTATCCGGGTAAGTGACCACTTGGAATCCTGCCAATAAATGTATCTGTGTTGAGCAAGTTAAGATTATTCAAGAGTACCAATCCATTTTCCATATCGCCCTCTCGTTATTTCACTACATATGTATATTGATTTTAGACAGATACCCATCAACTTAAGTCCATTCCAAACGCTTATGAAATGAAAACATTACGAAAAGGGTCCTGTTGTTTTTATTATCATAGTAAAAAACATTCTTCTTTAAATACGCAGTGCTCCCTTCCTTTGAAATATAACCCCTACCACGTTAGTTCCTCGGTCATTTCTCAATTTTGTGCAATAATTTCTCATCCCGACAATTAATTCAAACACTTATAATATTTTCTTTCAATTCAAAATAATTTTATCTTGATTTTGGCAAATCACGTAGCTCCTAGACGTTTAAATATATCTGTTTTATGTTGAGTAAGGAACCTTCAGATTAAACATCCGGGGCTTTGGTACTCTCATTCGAACAATGCCCTATTCCCACTCACAGCCATTTCTTCAATGTTGCGTACACTTTGAAGTATGATTGATTTTGTTTTGTTTTTTTTGGTTTTGATCTACAAGTATTTGGAGGAAAAGGGTGTTTTAATGAGAGTTTGTTGTAAACCAGTAATGTGCAATAACAATGCATTGTATATTCTGGCTTTGAATATTGTATTATATGTACGCCTTGGCATGAACAACACTAAATGTATATATAATTGCAAAACTATCTCTTCACCATGTAGTTATTTGTTTATGTGAATTAAGAATGAAACATAGATGGCCAAAATAGTCATGTTTTGAATTATTCAATCATATCAACCTATCATTGGGTCAAATGCTGTCTGGTGTGTTTCATACCGATTGTTAGACCATTCTTGGCACACTGATTTTGACTACAGATAACTCCATTTACCTGATCAGGATATAGGGTTCACGGTGGGTGTGACTGGTCGACAGGGGATGTTTACTCCTCCTAGACACCTGATCCCACCTCTGGCTTGCCCAGGAGTCCCTCTTTGGCTAACTATCTACTTTGTATTGTTTATGGGGTTTATGAGATTGATCACTCTTCGTTATCTTCACCTTTCATCATATGGTTAAACAATTAAATTTATTTTTCCTATCAAAACGACTCTTAAATCAATGTAAACTAAAAGTGCTATATCCATCTTGCCTTGTGGGCTCAATGAATACTCAGGAAGATAAGACCTTTCAGATGGTGAGGCTTTCCAGACAAGTGAACGTCAAGTATTAGCCAAAATGTTCAGCCATTTTGGGTGCCAGATCTGGAATTTCCATCTATATATGCTAGTAATACCTTGTCAATTGGTGGAGAAAACGGGAACGGTCCCCCTGCCCCCCACTATGGATCCGCCCTTGCCCTGGACCCCCTGTAAATCCGCCAGTGGACGCATAATATCGTTTTGCGGAAGAAGAAAAAACAACAACAGGAAGGGGTGCCGGAGAAGTTGGAAGTTGATTTGATTGTTTAAAGAGGGTGTTGCACCGAAGCGGGAATTTTCCCTAATCGGAGCTCTGTGCCAGCACTCGTGACGTAGAACTTACCTTCATTCATATTTATACTCATTGCGTATTTACCATTTAAATACCTGAAGGATTCCCCAGTACTAGGGACAATCCTAAAATATTTTATGTGTCAATACATTATACATGTAGTCTAAAGATAATTTTTGATATCGTGAAAATTAAATTGCCTTCTTTTTTTCTGAGTATCAGATACAATGTATACGGTTACATGTTACGAGTGTATCAAATATTTAACATTCTATACCTACAGTCCAGAAGCTCTTATGTATTATTTTCTACAACCAACAATTGGCAACTGTACATGACTCTGACCACAAAACAAAATATGGGAATTTAATACGCATCAATAAAGTTCAACATTATTCAAAGTACATGCACCTGTAAAAATTGATTCAATATATACATAGCAATTTTCTGCTGGAATACATATAAACTCAAACTGTTTAACCTTGTTTGGTCTTAAAGTTTTTCTTCCGAAGCTTTGCATAGTTTGCATAGTTCACAACGGTTTTTCGTAAAAGGTGCCATGCCTTTGTCAACAACTTTCATTAAAAAAACATACAAGTTCACGTTAGCAACCTTGACTGTTAAAACACAGGTATTGCATGCTGTATTCGGCGTGTTTGTTGAGTCCTATTCACAAACTAAACAGTGTCCAGGTTGGAAGTTTATTTCAAACTCGGCACATGGTAATAAGCAGAGATTTGACTAGAAACATTTATAAAAACTAGAAGCGTGTTTCAATTAAGAAAAAAAATCTAGATGGAAAACGTAATATGAAAAAAAAAATGTGTTCGTGAGGGAGTCGAACCCGGTCGTTTTAAAGATAGATTACATCTTTATATGTAAGAGTCAACGACCTTACCCACTGAACCACGCAGTAGACCATACATTACTAGGGAAAAATAACGTACAGGTGAAGTTGAAAATAATACCAGTGAAGTCGTTTCGATTTTTGTAAATTTACAAAAAAAAATGCCCTCGTGAAACAAAATTTCAAAGCGAGTTTTTTTTAAGAGGAAAACTCGAAGAGCATGTTCATGCTAAATTTATTTTGTTTCACGGAGGTAGTTTTTCTGAAATTCCACTTTAACGCTATAAATCATATTGTAGTATTGAAAGAGAGGAGAAAATCTTAGGCTGGATCGGGAATCGAACCCGGGACCCCTTCATTACTAGTCAGGTGCTCTAACAGCTGAGCTATCCAGGCCGATATCCACGGTCCGTATAGCCCTAATTACTACATTCCTCCCTCCTTAAGATCAATTATATTTTTTTTTAAATTGTCTTTCAATATCAACCGAACCCGGGATCCCTGCATTACTAGTCTGGTGCTCTAACAGCCGAGCTATCCAGGCCGATATCCACGGTCCGTATAGCCCTAATTACTACATTACAAATCACTTATTGCTTGATTTAAACTCGAAATATTTTTGACTAATTTTGTCAATACACGTCTTTTAAGCTTATTTTCAAAAATTATTGAATCAAGATATACGTTCCAATTGGTTTTATCATATATTTAAATAACTTAATTTTTTCGATTTTTTTCATGCAACACCTTTAGGGAAATTAACATGAGACGTGCAACACCTTCTTTCCCGACAAACAATAATAATAAAGATTGCCTGATCTTCAAAACCTTAATAAGTATGGGGAGGGGTGTATAGTGCTCACTTTTTCCTCAGGCTGGGGGGAAGGACATCCTTCGCTACAGGGCTTCAATTCATAACTTGGCAGAAGCATTGAAGAATTTGATCTTTTGTATACATTGTGTGTGTGTTCATACATTGTAGGTATCTATGAATTAAAATTGACATTTTGTTATCATACAGGTGGCAGTGTTGACAGGCACATCTCTCAGAGCCACTGTCGGAGATTCCTTAGACTTTAGTTGTACATATACACTAGAAGGAGATGAAGTGGTGTACCCAGGACGTGTTTCCTGGGAAATAAAAAAAGATTCAGCAGCGACAGGATTTGAGAGCATCGCCACATTTGCACCTCCCAACTCTGGTGGTTCTAATGCTTTCACAAGTACAGAGTCTGGTCTGAAATTCAAAGATAGGTCAGAATTACCCGATGTGACATCTGACGATAACACAACGTTTAATGTTGTGATGAGGGTGAGAAACGTGGATTGTGCCGATGAAGACAGCTACAGATGTAATGTTAATTATGTTAGTTCAACTCAAGGGCCAAGCGTTGTTACTGCAGAGACATCTCTCACAGTTCAAGGTAAAGGATATTTCAAGCAACATATATATGTATATATGAATGACTGTGTATAGATCAATGTGACCTCCACACCCTAGAGAATGATGTTTACATGATCTTTATCTATGCAAATGCTATTTATTAGAATAATGTTGTAGCTCCAGCGGAGAAGCCCTATGCAGTTCCGGTTCCTGTTCCGGATAATATCGAGGAGGGTATGAACGTAAAGTTCACCTGTACTGCTAATGTTGGGAAACCACCGGGAAAAATCAGGTGGTGGCGCTACAGGTCTGGAATAATTGCACCACAGCCTATGGGCGACTCTTCAGAAAACCCACAGGTACAGCCTAAGGTGTGTGTGTACAACGTGACTAGTTCCATCGAACACAACATGTCCAGTGATGATGACCAGTCGGTGTGGCGGTGTTCCGTAGACAATGAGCTGTTAACAACTCAGCCTGACCAAAACAAACCTAACCAAGAATCTCAAAGAGTCAATGTCTATTGTAAGTGTTGAGACAATGTGTCCTCTTCAAGCTCATATATATGAATCTATTTTCTGTGTCCGCCAAAATCAAATATTTTCATTTCCATAGATTTTACCTTCGATATCTTTAACAATGGAATGATATTAATTTCCTCATGAATTTGTGTATGAATCTTGATAACGTCAAAGGCTGGTAATATTTCAACATAAATGTAAGTAAAATGTAAATATAAAAAGTAAATTTCAGTTTTGGAAATACTTGAGGATATGATCAGCAACGCTTCACGCCTGCACACTTTTCATGAAGCGCTTAAGCAGTATGCTGGCATAGAGTGTCGCAGTTCAAGTCTTTGTGTTTGTTTTCCAACAATGATTTTTTTTTTCTTAAATTATTTTACATGCATGTCTCATACCTTCAGGAAGCTCCACTTTCGTGTGGTTTATCAATATTAATGGTTAGAAATGGTAATAAAAAAACTAGTGATTTCCACTCAATGTAGTTCAATTTAATTGATAACCAAAGAAAATGTGCATGTTGCCAGCTTTATAAAGATGTCAGACATACAAAAACAGAAGTAGTTGTACCCAGATCGACAGAGAGCAGTCAGTTTGAGGGCTATATGTTTTATTTTTAAAAACTATTATATGAAAACCTGAAATAAAATAAATTATTAGAAAAACGTTTTAAATATGGCAATGACTATCACAATTACATATAATTTAGATTATAATTAATAATTACCCAACACCGGTACGTATATCTCCAGCATTAAGAATATGGATAATCGTAGCTAAAGAGCTTCTACGTCTGTTCTCTTCAAGGGTAGCGCCGAGAGTGCGGGCCCTGGGTTAGTAAAAGCGGGAAAGTGAGTGAGTATTAGTATTGGTTAAGCAAGTATAGGGAAGTCCAGTGGTCAGTTATAAACACACACACGTGGTCTGTCATACTTGATCGCAGAAATAAAAACACATTTACACATATGAGATTGATCACTGTTCGTTATCTTCACCTTGCATGCAACAATGAGAAATAAATGATTAATGATAATTTATTTATAGAGGTTAAGCAGAATAACAAATGTAGATATCTACTTGTTAAAATGACAATTGTTTTGATATCAACAGGTTTTTTTAATGCTGATTTATGAATATGCATAAATTAATTGTGGATATTGGGAAATCATTATATAATGATATACAGTAGAGGGAATCAGTATAGGAGTTATTGCCCTTGATTCCATTTTTAAAATTATAAATAATTGATTTATCTGTGTGGAAAATATAATACATTTTTTAATATCAATAGTTTACCAACTTTTTTATTCAGTGAATAAAATTCCTCTGAAAGATATTTAAGCAATGAATTATTATTTTTTGAAAGATGTAGTTTCATAATTGCAACGGTGTGTCCATATAAATTGGATAACGCGCATTAGCGTGTTATGAAAATTTGTATGCACACACTGTTGCAGTCATGAAACTACATCTTTCAAAAAATAATAATTCATTGCTTATATTTACATTTTAAAAACTTTTTTGATGTGTGCATTTTTCATTTATATCTTGAATCTCCCGTCTAATTAATTGGGTAAGTAGCGATTAATGGAACAGCCGTGGAAGGCAAAACGTGATGTCATTACGTAAAAGAAAAGAGTGCACAATACTTAAAAAATTAATAGTCCAATTCTAGTTGGCCATGTTGTCACATCGAGAAACTGAAAGTACAATTACTGAAAGAGAATTGTTGAAAAATCCTGCACTTGGGTTAATTTCTTGTGTAGGTTCGGTGATATTAACCCCATATTAGAGGTAAGATCAATTTACTGGCATCGAGTGAGACGGGAATGGACAACAAAGCTTTGTTTTCAATCGGCACACGTGTGGCCGAGCACAGGAACTGCATGGTAGTCAGTAATAATAATAGTAGGGGTCTTGTACCATATCATCCCCAAATAAGGGGTAAGAATAATTTTATTAGGAAGTTGTATGGCATAAGACCCCTACTATTATTATTACAAAATCACCGGTTGAAGCGTTCTTGTGGGCCGAGATGCAGACGACATGTTCTACGGTGTTCATACGCCTAATAAATTTAGTGATTCGGTCTTTGCAGTTTATGGCATGTCAAACGTTGCAATATTTGATCTTCTCCATTTGTCTTGTATAATTTTCCATTTGTATTCTATATTTTCCATTTGCATTGTATAATTTTTCATTTGTATTGTATCCAGGGAATGTTTATTTTGATTTGTTACGAAGGATTTCATTAGTTAACGTCACTGATGTACCACAAATGTAGACGTCCTTAACACACAGGGCCGTAGCAATGACGGTTCTATATCGTGTCAACGCCTGTGCAGCGATACGGAATATCTGTTGTTAAGGTAATTACGGAAACACCCGTGATTCTCAATTTTAAATGCCGAGTGTTTGGCAAAGGAGCAATCACTGTCTTTGTTTATGTCTTAGGTTTGATGCGGCAATGACAGTATAACGGTTCTCGAACTCACGACCTCTCACCCACAAACCAAGCGATATACTGAGCTACCGCGACCAGGTCATGCATGCAGGACAAGTTATTTTTTAAAATACGTAGTTAGCTCTAGTAATGGCGAATCCCTCCACCCCCACCCTGATCATTTTTTAAATAATAGAACTGTCCGAAAAGCATGTACATTTTTATTTAGTCAGAATTCAGTAGATTCGGAGGACTTAATTCGGCTCTTGGGTCCCCACCAATTGTTAACATCGAGTTTGGTTTGTTACAACTATTCATTGGATTAATGTTAAGTTATCGTTTATCGAATTTGGTAATGCGAGAGATGTTGAAGAGGTAAAGTTCAGGAGCCACGTTTCGCAGGAATGTACCGTATTTGCTAAGTGTAATGGCGTACCCCCCCCCCCACCCCCACCACCCCCCCCCCCCCCCCCACCCCCACCACCCCCCCCCCCCCCACCACCCATTGTGATCAGCATATTAAAATGTAACAGGGTTTATGTCGAATTAAACAACAAAGTCCTGTATGGTTTCTTAGATATCGATCACCTCCATTTTATTGCCAGAATCTAAGCTTTAGATATATATGTATGTGTATGTGTATGACACTCTGAAACATATCAAACAAATAATTATATTTACAATCATATACATCAAAGTATTACTTATTTACACAAATTACTTCTTTGAAATATATGTTACCATGATATTATAAAAGCTTAAAAACACTGATACTATATATTTATGATTTTCTATAATGACTATACAGACATTCATTATAATCATAGAATATGTCATGAACACAATCATACCATTCTATGGGAATAAGTGATGTGGCAATAATCCCTCATTTAACAAAAATGTCCATGGAGATTGACTGTAAATTATGAAGTTTACATAAATAAACTTGCATCATAAAAATATCAAGCATGTATTTAAAAATATACCAAATCTGTGAAACACATAAATTTAACTTATTTCAAGCTAACTGATTTATGCCTCACAAAATATCATTCTCACTGTGCAAGTGCTATGGAATTAAATCTACCAAATTATTACGTTTACTGCAAATTAGAAATAATATTAAAGTTATAAAATAAGCTTACCTTGTTAAAGAAATGATCAGTCAACAGTCAAATATCTGTCATATATTTTTACCAACTTCTCTATAAACCAACTTGACAAAGAATGACTGAACACCACCAAGAACTTTTGGAGGGAAAAAGAACTGACCAATAAAACACCAGCTAACAACACTAAAACCAATAGGAACTTCGAACACTTTCAAACCTATTTACAAAAGTTTGATTATAATGACCTAAGGCAAAATTCAATAAATCAGAACAGGTACTGCCTGTTCTACTTGGATGAGCATAAAACACATCTCAATGTAGTGGTTATTCAGATAATGTTTCATTTGAAATCTATATACAAATTTGTGTAGATTTATTAATTTAAATCAATTAATAAACACTATTACACAAACTAGTCTCCTATTTAACCACTGGCTGATCTAGATAATTCTGAGCGAAAGGATGCAGTAAACTGCTTGATGTCTGGGGACTGTCTTAAGATCCCTAGTGAGTCCAGTGCAAATCCTTGTTGGAAGAGGGGGGGGGGGAGTCAGTGGCGAATTTAAGGGGGGCGCAGCCGCCCTCCCCCCATAAATTTTCAAATTTAAGGTAAATCTTGGTATCTTGTTTAGTGAAAAATATATTAAACGATAAAAGAAGCAATAATTTCTTCCATTCCCGGAGAAATAAATGACAAAATCTTTTGATTTCTTGAATTACTTTATTGAGAGAACTTAATTTTTCCAGAAACCCTTAAAATTTGCGTCATTTTACTAATTTCACTAAATATTAAAAATGACACATTTCAAGCCCTGTAAAATCTGTCAAATCCAGGAGCTTCCGGGGGCTTTGGCCCCTGAACACCTACCAGAGCTTGGCCCTGGACCCACTAGGGGCCGACCCCAGACCCCCTGCTTCATAAAGTGGCGCCCCCGTAACAGCAATTCTTTGATCCGCCCCTGGAACAAGTGCGTTCTGACAAAATAAAACGTACATGCATGCTTTTTTCGACATCTATATACAAAATATCATATTTGTGAAGGGAGGGAGGGGGTCTCCCGGCGCAAGATTCCTCATTGCTAGCTACATGTATGTTCAACTAGTCCTTATATGGAACCGATCGCGGTAATTCAGTGATATACCCTTTGGTTCGTAACCGTGAAGTCGCATGTTCGAGTACTACTCGTGTCATGGCTGCATCAAACATTAGACGTAAATATAGTTAATACTTTCCCATATGTATTGCTATCTAAAAGTGAGAATCACGGATCTTTCGAATAATGTGACCTTAAAAGCAGACATCCCGTGTTGCGACAGGCGTTGACACGTTAAAGAGCCACTGTGCCCGTACATGTAGCATAGTAAGTCTATTTGTGGTACGTCACCTGCAGCTGGTGACGGCTAAATATAAGTGGGACCTTAACTAATGAAATCCTTCGTAACAAATCAAAATAAACAATCCCTCGGATGCAATACAAATGAAAGATTTTGCAATGCAAATGGAAATTATACAATGCAAACGAAAAAGTTATATAATACAAATGGAAAATATAGAATACAAATGGAAAATTATACAATACAAATGGAAAATATAGAATACAAATGGAAAAACATACAATACAAATGGAAATTATACAATGCAAATGAAAAATTATATATGCAAATGGAAAATATAGAATACAAATGGATAATTATACAATGCAAATGGAAAATATAGAATACAAATGGAAAAACATACAATACAAATGGAAATTATACAATGCAAATGAAAAATTATACATGCAAATGGAAAATATAGAATACAAATGGATAATTATACAATGCAAATGGAAAAGATCAAATATTGCAACGTTTGACATGCCATAGCAGTTATAGGCAAATATCATTCAAAATTCTCTAATGCATTTTATCACAGGATTAAAGAGTAAATGTATATACATTTCTATCATGCGCAAGTTTGATTTAATAAAGATTTTTGCAAAAACCTACGACATCACTTGAGGATCGATCTTGTGGGTGTGTGGAGGGGAGGGGGTGAGTGCATGTTACCATTCCTTGTCGTTATAGTAATGAAAAAAAGAACGTAACATCATCGATGTTTCCTACAAAATAACAGATACCAATCAATGTCTGTCATTTGATTCGTGTCACCCAAGCATACCAGAAATGTTATTCCATAGCAAGAAGTCTATGCACAATAATATCAGACAGAGAAAGTCTTGCGGAATAAAAAAAAAAAATACTCTGACAAAGACGTTATCCTAGGGAAGTCATTGAAAATGAAATTATCAAAGCAAAATCACATGAAAGAAAGGAACTTCTTACGGTAAAAAAAAAATCCATACCATACGTTTCAACACATAACCCTAAAAATCCAGAAGTTTTTCAAATAATCAAAAATAACTTTCCATTCTTAGAAGCCGACTCAGACATGAAAAATCCCAAATCATCAAAAGTAAATTAACAATCTCTACCCAGGGTTGTCGTTCCTTGCTTTCACTTGCACCTCTGTTAACGTCTCAAAATAAGCCATGTTATTCCACATGTAAATCCACTTTTTTTTACGGCTAATAAAACTAAGAACTATTTTATAAAATATCGGGAAAATGTAGGACAAGCAACTATGTAGATTTTTTTTCCATTACTATATATTCTTCATGTACCTTTGTTTAGGCCTGGTGCAATAGAACCACCCAATATCACGTTTCAACCCAAATCAATGCTTCTTCTGTCACAAAAAGACTTGACATCTGCTCACTATTTATTTATTTACGTATATTTTCGTAACTGAAGTCAAAACCATACTTTACTTGAGCATACGTGCCATTTTACAAAAATCTTGTAAAACCCTTGAGACAGAGGTGTATGTGAGTGTAAGGAAAGATAACTCTGGGTAGAGATTGGCAAATTAAGGGATTTGGGGGGAAATGTAAGTTTTTCCAATAAAAGTAATTCAATAAATCAAAAGATTTTGTTATTTTTTTCTCCAAAAGTGGAAGAAATTATTGCTTGTTTTATCGTTTATATTTTTCTAAACAAGAGACCACGATTTACCTTAGATTTGAAAATTTTAGGCTGCACACCCTTTAAATCCGCCACTGGTGACACGGGACCTCGATTTTTGTGGTCTCATCCGAAAGACCACCTTATTTAGTTCCCTCTTGGGACAAGCAAGGGGTACTGAGGACCTATTCTAACCCGGATCCCCACGTAAGGTCAGCAGGCATTGATTAATTAATCGTGAAGTTCCGATGATGAGACGACCGTGGCCTCAATCATAGGACTGTGAACTGATCAACAATCCCTATACTCGGTCTTGATTTCCATACATTTATTATTTTAGAAAAAAGCATATAAATCATGTATAACAACGTCCAGACGGAGAAAGGGCAAAACTCTGTAGTCGCTGGATTAATATTTAACAGGGTCAATTTCCAATGTGTTCAGGTCATCGTAAGTGCTGAAAGAAAAAAATACCAAGCTATTGAAAAATGACGGGGTATAATTCACGACTTTTGGTCTCAATTTTCAACCGTGTAAACTGAACCAGGGGTCAATAAATTGAGCCCCGGGTCAAAATTCTTCTAACACCGATGTAAATATTTACTTTTAGATAAGGTTAGAGTTCCCACAATATGGCTTCGAAATGCAGGAAATAAACAGTATCCTGTTGGTTCTGATGTGACCTTGATCTGTGAAGCTGATGGTAATCCGCGTCCACGAACCTACCGTGGAGACAGGAACATCAATAAGTATGTGTGGACATTCCGGGCGGATCCCAGCGACAATGCCACGAAATTAGCATCTAATAATGGCGACCTTCAACTGACCAATCTGCAGGAGTCGCAAACTGGGATATACACGTGTACAGCGTTCAATGGATTCAATGGAAAGTCATTTAATGCATCCCGAGACACCAGTTTACAAATAGGTGAAAGATTGTTTGATTATTTAATCTTTATCATTTAAATTTTTTTCTTCAATTTCCCAAAAATTGTTTTGTAGATTTCTTTTCATTTGCTAAATGATGTAAAACTTATACGGTACCAATTTTGATGATGCAAAATATCGTCGGGAGATCACAAATCCTCTGACACACAAAACAAAACCCGTCGTCGTCGTGTTCGATAAAAGGGTCTGTTGAGCTTGTTTCAAGTCTACACGATCACCTAAATATTTAAAAACCGAATATTGATTTAACTACAAGTCAGTATATGACTGAAATACCGCTACTTCCGCTTAAAATCATTAATAAACATTTGCTAAAAATATCTTGAAAATGTTTGATATTAATTAACATGCATTGGCATAATATGAATGCAAGACTGCAATTATTTAACATCTATCCTCTCTGAACTACTGATATTTTCCTGTCACTTTCTTACGTTTTTCATTGATTGAATTTTTGTCCAGAAAGCAAAATTCAGCGGACGTTATTTGAAGATTACTTGGAAATAAAAGTAGACAAATGCATAAAATTGTTATAAGATACAGAAAATGATTTGTAAAAATTAATTAGAACCCATTTTAATTCTTTGAAGAAATTTGAACAAAATTACCTTTACTATACCTTTTAAGTTTTGCAATGTGTGGAAGGGAAAGTCTGTATTGGGGGTATCAAAAGGGGATGGGGTTTCAAATTTTTATCGTACTTGAAATTTTTTAGATGTCCGCCAGCATTTTCAAAATGACTGCCAAGAGTGCGTCCAATTTCGTTAGTATGTATGGGTAGTTCAGGTTGGCGAATAAAGTAGTAAACTCTCGAAATTTTCAAAATTGGCAACATTTCAAAGTGGCCGTCGAAAACGCTCAATCTTTTTAATGCTCAATCGGGGGGGGGGGGGGGGGGGGGGGGGCTCAGTCCTGTGGTATAGTGAAAATATGGTGTTATCTTTTAAGAATCTTCTTCTCAAGACCCACTGGGCCAGAAAAGACAAAACTTATGTGAAAGCTTTCTTAAAGATGTAAATTTTAAAATGTTTAAATTGTGTGGCTTTAATATGCTCCCATGACTACTGGCGGGGGATATTGGTTTTGTTCCGTCTGTCTTTCTGTCGAAATCTTTAACCTTGCTCATGACTTTTGAATGGTGAGTGATGGGGTTCTCGTATTTGATGTGTGCATTCCTTGTGACATAACCTTTTTAATGGTACCAAAGTATTTAGGTTTATGACATTTACCATGGAATTTGACCTTCTGAAAAAAACTAACCTTAAATATATCCAAAATTATTTTTAAAAGCTTTTATATTTTGTACATAAATGTCTTTCGTTTGATACCATGGTATCTGACCTTGTGACTTTGCCCTTAATCATAATTGTATTGAGGAATCCTTGATTTGAACATATTTTATTGTCTTGATGTTATAACAAACGGATTGAGCACAAGTTCTTAAAACTTAGAACGCCCTCTCCTTATATTGTGTGAATTCAAGTTCAGTTACGTTGTGACCCTTTGGAGCTACAGTATGGGATTAAACATTTTTCATGGGAATAAAGATTGAAAAAATCTTTTAAATTTACGACGGCTGACTCGGTTGAGCGATGGACCTCTTGTTTCAGGTTTTGGTCCCGATGCTTATCCCTCAAAGGGACAGGGGCTGTGAAATTCAAACGTTTTGTTCCCCTTCACCCATAAATACATGTACTGCTAGTATATACCCTGTACTACCGACTTATAAGAATTAATCTTGTGGTATTGGAGAGGAAACAATGAAAATGTTGAACAAAGAACACACAAAGGCGGACAAAAACAAAATGCTAGAAATCGGTATTATTCTGTTGAACATTATTTCCATTGCACACTGGCTTACCAGTTGTTTTAATCGCCGCAGTGGTCTAGAGGTTAGAGCGTTCGCCCCGCATGCGGAAAGCCGAGGTTCGAATCCCTGCCGCGACAAACTTAAGTCGTTAAAACAGGTAGTGACAGTTCCATGGCCAAACACTCGGCATCAGGTGTGAATGACACGGGTTCTCGGAGATGACCTTAAAACGGATGTCACAGTAGATGTGGCACGCTAAAGAACGCTCACTGCTCATTGGCTGTATGTGCCGAGCAAAGCCCTGAATTTAAAGCCCTTCAACGATCTTGGTGACGTCTGCACATGAGTGAAAAATTCTCGAGAGAGACGTTAAACAAGATACAACTAATCATACAAGTTGTTTTGGAATTGTTTCTATAGTGTGCGCAACCACAGACAAATTGTCGCAAAAATACGAACATTCTGACCTATAACACAAATAAGACCTCCGACAATATTGTGCACAGAATGCTGATTCTGACAAGATGATGATCGAAATCATCAACTTTTATTTTTACACTTTTATCTGGATTCCAAGATAGAAATGAAAATTGAATATCAGAAAAGATATATTTCATTGACATAATACACACGATTTCGTATTTATGTTGGGATACACTTGATAATATGTTTGTGTAAATTTGGTTAAATTTCTGGATATCAGCCTAGTCAACGTGGAAGGTGTAAGAACGCCAGCACTGCCGTGGTCTGTAATTGTGACAAATGGATATACAATGTACTGTATAATACAAACGAATGGTCTATTTTTCGTACTTACAAAACACTTTTTCTTGTAGAGCGCCCTCCTGAAACTCCCCATGAATCACACCAACTCGTCGCTTTTTATGCCAGGACGTCAACCTCGGAAAAGGCCCCGAACGGCAACCATATTCTGGTATTTGATAATGTCGTCACAAATGTTGGCAATGGATATAATGGGTTTGACGATGTATTTATTGTCCCAAGAGATGGAGTGTACGTATTTATTTGGGTCGTACGATTACATGAATCTCAACGTTCCACGCAGCTGATGATCAACAACGTTGAATATGGGTCCACTCATTTTCGCGCCATTAATGGAGACGATGGATCCGTCAGCGGAAACGTTCTTACGCATGTCAATAAAGGAGATGTTGTATTCATCCGCGTGTATACCACTACTAATGCATACAGAAACACCCCAAGTAATGGACACGGAAAATCTACGTTTTCTGGATGGCTTCTTCGGTAGATGTTTTGGTGAAAATATCCATTGAAAACAGATATTGGAAGTCACACGCCTGAAAAGACTAAATCATTTTTGTTCATAATTCTTTCCATGTACAAATTAAAATACATGTCTATATAGCTGCATATATGTAGTTCTCTGGGGAAATATTGGGACAGATCAGAGAGCTACAGATCCACCCCTCGTAAAAACCTTCTATTTATATCGCAGAGAAAACCTTATATCGCTGAATTTCTTTTTTATATACATTTTCCTACTATTTTTATGTCCAAACATTCATCATAAAGACGTTTCCCATCAAATTCTTATCTTTGCTAGATAGGACTATCGTTCGTGAGTTATCAGTTGTATTCATGTGTCAAATTAAAGTCAGAGTTAATGATAAACACATGTAAAAAAAAAAACGTTATGGATATTGTAAAACAGCACAATTACAACTTTCATTTTCATACTTCCTATGAAGGTGACAGGTCTGGGTAGCAAGGTCAAAGTCATGGCTACGTCAACAATTGAAGCTTTGAGTTTTGGGGTTCGCATGGGGATTTAATGAATATTGGATTGTAAGTTTGGACACAGGTATAGCGGGAACAATTTTGATATGAAATTCTTACACGGCAATGCAACAATTCGGCGATATAAGGTCTCAAACGTGCGCAGATTTTCTGCGTCGTAAATCGAAGATCTTCATTGTCTTTGTTTGTAAGGCTCATTATAACTTGGCATTCCACTTTTGGTAATCATACTTATACTCCAGCTGCCCTTTCAAAAAATGAAATTCTTCAAAACCATGCTTCAGTTTTAAACACATTTAATATCCCAGTCAATGGGTCGAATGAATATGAGTTACCGTACCTATACTGGATTCCTAAACTACATAAAAACCTTTACAAACAAAGATACATTGCTGGATCCAGTAAGTGCTCTACCAAGCCCCTATCTTTGCTCCTCACGAAAATATTAACAGCTGTGAAAGAGACGCTTTAAACTTACTATGCGACTACATATGCCAGAAGTGGTGATAATCAAATGTGGATTCTAAAAAATTCTAAAGAACTTTAGTAAACTTGAAATCGCAGAATTTTTCCCAAATCAATAACATTAAAACCTATGACTTTTCAGCACTATACACGACCATTCCTCACGATAAATTAAAGACTAGACTTTTTGACATCATAGACAAAAACGGAAAATGGAAATATTCATATCTAGTGATCAGTCATTCAAAAACTTACTTTGTTAAACACCACTCTGATTCCACGCACAAGTACTCTGAAGTTGAAATAAAAAATATGCTACAGTTCCTCATTGACAATATCTTCGTGGTCTTTGGTGATAGGTCTTCCAACAGTCTGTTGGAATTCCCATGGGCACGAATTGTACTCCTTTGTTAGCTGACCTGTTTCTATATTCATATGAAGCAGAATTTATTAAAAAACTTCTATGCGAGAAGAAAAAATCTCTCGCTGTGGCCTTCAATTCGACATTTAGATATATCGATGACGTTTTGTCTATTAACAATAATATCTTTCATTCATATATCGATTTGATATATCCCCGTGAGCTTGAAATAAAGGACACCACAGAGTCGTCCACTTTTGCTTCATACTTAGATATATTTTATTGAAAGTAGACATTAACGGCAAACTGACAACTCAACTGTATGACAAACGGGATGATTTCAGTTTCTCCATCGTCAACTTCCCATATTTATGTAGCAATATTCCATTATCACCTGCATAGGGTGTTTATATATCTCAACTGATTCGATATCAAGAGATTGTTCTGCGTAGAGTCAGTTTTTAAATCGAGGTAAGCTACTGACAAACAAGTTCATGGTACCGGGGTTTCAACAGTCTCGATTGAGGTCAGCATTTCGCAAATTCTATGGTCGTTATAACGATCTAGTTCGTCAATACAACCTCGCATTGGGTCAAATGCTGTCTGAAGTGTTTCATACCGATTGTTAAGCCGTTCTTGGTTCATTGATTTTGACTGAGGATAACTCCGTTTACCTGATCAGGATATAGGGCTCACGGCGGGTGTGACCGGTCAACAGGGGATGCTTACTCCTCCTAGGCACTTGATCCCACCTCTGGTGTGTCCAGGGGTCCGTGTTTGCCCATCTATCTATTTTGTATTGCTTAAAGGAGTTATGAGATTGATCACTGTTCGTTATCTTCACCTTGTATTTAAAGGTTTGATCTGTAGCTCTCTAATCTGTCCCAATGTTTTTCCAGAGAGTTACAAATCTGTATCTACTGCCTTTAGAAAATGTTTCTTTGTTGATAGTGTGACTGTCTGTATTGCCCTATAATTATACCACGAAACTATTTGTCTTTCTTCTGTCCGTCCGTCCGTCTGTCTGTCCGTAAACTTTCCACATTTCCATCTTATTATCCAGAACCACGTGGTCAAATTCAACCAAACTTGGTACAACTCATTCATGGGTAAAGGGGAATCAAGTTTATTCAAATGAAGAGTCATGCCTCCTTCAAAGGAAAGATAATCACGAAAATGCATAAATAGGGTAGGGTCATTTAAAAATCTGCTGAAGAACCACTGGGCCTGAAGAGCTGAAATTTATATAAGAGCTTTCTGATATAGTGCAGATTCAAGTTTGGCAAAATCATGACCATCAGGGGTATGTTGGGGCAACAATAGAGGATCAAAGTTTTACATGCAAATATAAAGGGAAAATCTTTAAAAAAAAATCTTCTTCTCAAGAATCATTGGGCCAGGAATGTACAGGTTTACAAGAAAGCTTCCTGACATAGTGCAGATTCAAGTTTTTTAAAACCATGGCCCTAAGAGGTAGGATGGAACCACAATAGGGGATCAAAGTTTTACATACAAATGTATACGGAAAATCTTCTCAAGAACCACTGAGCCAGAAAAGTTTACATTTACACGAAAGCTTCCTGACATAGTGCAGATTCAAGTTTGTCAAAATAATGGCCCCTAGGGGTACGATGGGCCCACAATAGGGGATCAAAGTTTTACATACAAATATATAGAGAAATCCTCTTCTCAAGAACCATTGGGCCAAAAAAGTTTACATTTACATGAAAGCTTCCTGACATAGTGTAGATTCAAGTTTGTTAAAATCATGGCCCCCGAGGGTAGGGTGGGGCCACAATAGAGGATCAAAGTTTTACAGGCAAATATATAGGGGAAATCTTTTTTTTAAATCTTCTCAAGAATCACTCGGCCAGGAAACTACAAATTTAGTAGAAAGCTTTCTGACATAGTGTAGATTCAAGTTTATTAAAATTATTTAAACCCTACCCCTCCCGCAGGGGGGGGGGAGAGAGGATGGGCCTAAAATAGGGTATCAAAGTTTTTAGATTTGGGCCAAAGTGACCCAGGCGAGCGATGTGGCCCATGGGCCTCTTGTTTTAGGATCTAATTGAATTTAAGTTTTGCTGCAGTGGTCTACGCTAGATTGTTTCTATTGCTTTGGGGAGATTCCAAATAATGAACGAACACTGCATAATTGACACCTATGCACTAGATATTACTCTTTTAAGCACTTACATGATTGTGCATTTCTAAGTTGAATGTGTTACCCAAATCCATACATTAAAGTCTGTAATAGCTCCAAATGACTGAAAATTGTAAAAGTACCAGCACTTTCACTTCTTACAGCCATTTTGATCGGTTCCTTTATTTACCCAAAAAGGATGAAAGGACCCAAAACTATTTAGATACTTTAAAAATATTAATTTTTATCAAAGATAATTCCGCATAGTATATGTACATAGTTACGCTAATGACAGGTATTTATAAAAAAAAATACACAGCTCTTGTTTTGTCTATTTTTATCCGAACACATTAAAACAGGAGTTTGACGTTTTATATTTGGGAAACTAGTCAAAATGACTGTGACAAGTGAAAGTGCAGACAGTTTTACAGTTTTCAATGACGTGATGCTACTATGGACTTCAGTTTAAGAATTGGGGTAAGAAATTCAACTCAAAATTGATATTTAATGTTACACATTCTAGTAATTGCTTGTTGCAATTCACGAATATTCTGTTTAGTGGTATAATGTCAGGGCCCAGGAAATTTCGAGTAAAAAATAATTTTCTGAATTGATTTCTGCATATCTTTGGAAGTATACGGAATTTTGGGATGAACTTTAATAGTAATCTAGATTATATAAGGATATATCAGAACAAATTATACCATTTTATTTTTATTTTTTCATCGACGAACTTGAGTACCCTATATTTAGAGTTGTATACCGTTACTCAAGCGATAAATTGCCTTTGCTCTGCCGATCATGGGGATCGAATTCTGGTCACTGCGGTCAAAAGATTGCGTTACCCAAACAGCCATGCAAGACCACATGTTTAGGCTTGTATATTTTCAACAATGACAGGAAACTGCAATAAAAGTGAAAGAATTTTGGAGACGTGGGACGTTACTTAAATCATAGTCATGTTTTATGAATTCGATTGTGCACTTTACAAAGAACTACATTCGGTACATTGCTCATATACGCCTCTATGAAACATGAAAATAAGTTTGGCATGGACTACTTACTTACCAGACTGAAGCAGTTAGAAGCTAGCACCCACTACGTAAAATCATCAAAGGACTGAGAGTACACAAAGAAAATATTAAAACAAATTAATCTTCTAATCGTTGCGATAAAAATGTCAAGTGAAACACACATGAAATCTGAGACATGAGATTTTAAAAAAGCTCAAAATGTGGTTTTACCTCTCCTGAACTTTTGACGATTTCCTTATCGTATGATCAATGCAGGGGTTCAACCTCTCTGACGCTATCTTTGAAGACAACGCAGAATGGACCCTAGTACCGGTTATCGACTTATATTAGAATTGACGTATATACGCCGCGGTCACGTGATAGTAACCAATTGTAGGGCAAAGTTGACATCGATACAAATGGTGTTTCGTTAGCTATGCGCAGTCTTGCGATGACGATCCAAGTCACTATTGATCTTAGTACCTGGGTGTAAATTAGATGGAAGGGAAAAGGCGCATTTAGATGCAAATCTTTTGATGCAAGGCGTTAAGTTTTACCGATATCCTCAGGATTTTCCCTAAATTTATTTCCTTCACCAACTCACATGATTTAATTAAATACATTTTCCCATAAATGGTTGTAGTGATTTCTTTCTTTCAAAGATATAATTTTGATGCAGGAATTTGATAGCAATTGAAGTATTCCATGCTTATTTACTTCTTTGTTATTGTAATCCGGAAGTGACATGCCCTACAGTTCAGCGCGCGATAAAAGTCAGAGTGGATCCAAAGGAAAATGTATTTGATTAAATTCTGTGGTGAAAATTGGTTGAAAAAATTCTTCAGAGAAGTTTTAAGTTTTCCCAGTTTACTTTCGGAAGGTCGATGGTCTCTTCCCAGGTACATTGTATCTGGGTTCTCTCTTCCACCAATAAAAACTGGGCGCCACCATATAACTGAAAAATTGCTGAGTGTGGCAGAAAACATCAAAACAAAAACAAACAAAGTATGGTAATATTGAAGAACGGACTGATCGCAGACGTACGAAAATCAGAAACGAGGTCCCAGATCCTATAATTTCGCTTATGAATTATGAATAACTTTCACGTAGAATAATATACAATTGTTGATATTTTCACGGCCAATATGATGCTTTATATACTTTGAGAAGAACATATTCACCGAGCCCAGGATACTTTGAGAGTAGCTAAATCATCTTACTGACTGAGAAAATGTTGATAATTGTTTTATTATATGATCAAAAAAATTAAGCCCGGCTACTAAAGCATACGAAACGATATCTGATCGACCATATTTGTTTACAACTAGAGTGTAAGACCTAGTCGAATGTGATTAGAGACGCGAGTTTTCATTGGACGACAAAAAAAGCTAGTATCAATTTGAAAAATTCCCAATTTTTTTTTGGTCGGATGTAAGAAAAATCAAATGATACATTCACCGAGAATGCACGTGGAGATGCACATGAAGTTCTACTGTTTGTAGTTTATTGGATATCAGCCAATTAGATAGCGACAAATTATTCAGTCTTATAATAAAATAAAATACACAGCAAAAACAAATATGTCATTCAGTCATTGTGAGAAGAAATGATATAGAAATGAAGTCTTCTGTTTATACTTAAAGGGACAAGGGCACGATTTGACCTGAACATTTTGGTTGGTTTTTGTTTTTTTTTGTTTTTTTTTTTTTTTTTTTTTCATGTTTTATGTTTAGAATGCTCAACTAAGGTATTTCTATTGGTCAACAAAAATTTGAATGTCAGTTGTCAAAATACATGGGATATACAGGGCACGCAATTCTTTGCTATGTAAACAAGGCTCATGTCATGTTTTTGTTTACGAAGGTTAGATATACAAGTAAAAGTTCGTTTAAAGTAGATTTTTCAATTTAGGAGTTAATTCTGAACATTAATAAATATATTTTAGTGTTTAGCACACCTCATTTTGTTTCAAACATACTATTTTCTATTAAGCAATATATATTTAAACAAAAAATATGGCACAAGCCTTGACTACATAACAAAGAATTGCGAGTGCTGTATCTCACATGTAATTCAAAAACTGATATTCAAATTTTGATTAACCATATAGCTTAATTTCGCTATACTCGTGTTTGCTATATTTGAGTTTTACTGTACTTTAGTTGTTAAACATTGTAAACAATAAAAATTGGAAAAACAAAATTTGATTTTTTTTTTCTCAAATCATGTCCATGTCCCTTTAAGACTCATTATGTAATCTTTTGTACCATATTATAGATATATGATTTATACTTTCCGTGTTTAATAATAAAAAAGAAAATGCAATGGACCAGACCGGGTTTCGAACGCAATCCCCCTGAATCTCTTGTCAAGTGCTCTACCAACTGAACTACCAGTGTCTGGCGACTGTTGATCGAACCCGTCTGACCGCCGCATTCCTACCTCCTTAAAATGAATACACCAACCCAAGATCTTTATCCCCAAGCGGGCATTTTCATCTTTCAGTTCCAGAGGCTGGTCAACGGCACATAATGTAAGAGGAGGGAAGAAAATACAACGGACCAGACCGAAATTCGAACCCGGGTCTCCTGAATCTTTAGTTAATTGTTCTTCCAACTGAGCTAACTGCTCACCGTTGATCGAACCCGTCTGACTGCCACGGGTGTAAAACTACATTGTGCATGAAAAAGGTTAACTATGATAGACCGTAATCTAAATCTAAATTTTATTAAAGAATCTCAGTCATAACCTAGTGTAGCAACCACCCAGAGAATGTTGTATAACTATACAAATCACTAAGTATGTTACCATCTCCACCAAGCGTGAAGTGAGTACGCACGAATACAACATCTCCTTTTCCGACATGCGCAACTGCAGTTCCGCTTACAGACCCATCGTCACCATTTTTCGCGCGCAAAAATGCAGCGCCGAAGATGTCGTTGTTAATCAGTAGTTCGGTTGAATGTTGAGCATTGTGCATTCTAATGACCCAGTTGAATACATAGATGCCTTCACGTGGCTCAGTGAATATTCCCGTCACTCCGTTGTATCCGTTTCCGACATTTGTACGCACTTTGTCGAATATCAGTGTATGATGAACACTAGGATTAGATTCATCTTTTGATATCTGAGCATAGAAGGCGACGATTCCCTCCTCAACAGGAGGCGTATTAGTAGGTGGAATCAAAGATGCAAGTAAACGCACTGAAAATGATAATATCTGTAATAAAATCAGGATCTCTATACCGTATTTGCAGTGAATTTTAGCATATTAGTATTAACATTAGAGATACCAACCTTTTCGATCTATTTTCTCACGTTTAATGCCTTTACCCTTTACAATGGCATTTTGTATGGTTTTATCTGTGTGTTTGGTGTTCTCAGACGACACCATGTTATCAGAGATGAATTTGGACACTAAATCCTTTAACCAGTATTCCTGCTGCTTACGGTGTTCGTCTGAGTTCTTCTGAGCAGCTTCCAGTTCCTCTATACGTTTCTCCTGCTGCTGGCGGTGTTCGTCGGTGTTCTTCTGAGCAGCTTCCAGTTCCTCTATACGTTTCTCCTGCTGCTGGTTACTCTGACAGAGGTCAGTAATGAGGACACCTTGGCTTCTAACCGTATCCTGCAACGTTAAGACAGCCTGACGTACCGTAACAAAGCTATGTCCTTGGAAAGTGAAACTTCCTGCTCGTCAATATTTACAGTATCAGAAAGAACGTAGTCAATAAAGAAAACACATAGCGCTAAGACTGTGAACCTTGCCATTATCAGATGACGGGTTTTCTTATCGTGTGGAATATAAATACACATAGAGAGATAAGTAACGGTGAATGACAGAGCCGTTGTATTTGTAATCTCTTCACTAATATAATTATATGGTTCACGATTTTTGAAAAAAATATTTTGCATTTTTTATGTTAACCATCAAAAATATGACTCATCTAATGTTGACAGCCAAAATTTTGACCTTCTGAATGAAAGAATAAAAGCAATATTTTGGCCTTAAATCTGTGTTATGTAAACAAAGACTCGAGTCTTTTTATGTATACAAACAAAGCAGTGAAATATTAATTTTGTAATATAAAGGATCTTAAAATTTTGCATAGTCGCACATTTTAACTTTTAAATGACACATTTTACCTAAAGAATGCTTGAAATGTGAAAGATGATAGGTGAAGATAACGAACAGTGATCAATCTCATAACTCCTATAAGCAATACAAAATAGAGAGTTGGGCAAAAACGGACCCCTGGAGGTGGGATCAGGTGTCCAGGAGGAGTAAGCATCCCCTGTCGACCGATATAATAAACTTTGATCGATATCCATTTATTTTGAAAATTTCGTAAACAATAACATACCGCAATCTTTGTTTACAAAACAAATAACAAACTCTCTAAAATGAGCTTGTGTAAAAATGTATAACCTTAATTTTTATGCGAAATGTTTTAACCATATTAGACAGCAGGTTTTGGTCATTAAAAATGAAAAATAAAATTTTGGGGGAAATAGTGAATCAGTCCCGATAACAGTTCACGGGAGGCGGTGGTTCCAGAAGACAGAACTATAGCTCTCTGTGGATCCTATACAAAACATTTCTTTCCTAACTACATGTATATATCTACAAGTTCATTTTCTACACTACATTGCTCAAACCCAGAAACTGGTTATAATCTCTATTGTCATTATTGCACTATTTGGTTTTGAAATCTTTCTGTCGAACGGTTCAATGAAATAAGATTTATTTCATAGTGCTTTATTGTATTTGTAAATAAACTATTTGTTTATTTAAATCACACTACTTGTATACATTTCTAGGATTAATTCTATGATGACTGCCAAAAAAGCTTAGAAACCCTACTATCATTCTCTATTCTCATATTATTATAGTGCCAATATGAACGTTCGCATACTAGTAATCCACTGGCAAAAATGTGCGATTGAAGCTTTCTTTCGTAAGTATGAATATACTGAAACAATGATAATGAAAAAATGTTCGCCAGATATAACATTCACACATGCTGGATAAAATAAGATAACACGAAATAGACTGTTCCGTTATGTCAACAAGCATGGTGATTCTGACAACACGCATCATTAGTAAGTCGACATGAGAGGTGCTTCGTTCTTCAGAAATAATACATTTGGTTAATCACACCCTTGACAGCCTACATTCTAGATAAATATGTTAGCATGCATCTTATTCCTGACAAGTTGTGAGTAAATGATGTCAATATGTGTCATATCTAATTACCATTTAGTTGCAAACTAATAAAAAAAAAACTTCAAATAAGTTGATGTTACAGGGGCTTCAACAGTATCGTTTAAAGTCAGCATTTCGTAAATTATGTGGTCGTTATAACGATCTAATTCGCAAATACATCTTATCACTATGACGTGTTCGCCACGTGTTTCATACCAACGCCGTTCTTTACTGATTTTAACTACGGATTGAGTGCTAATCCGAAATTTACCTATATTTCCTATAATATAGAAAGACTTTCTAAGTTTTTAGATTGTGATATGTTTATTGTATGTTTTACAAATAAATTCAAGGAGGCTGATCAGCCATGTTTCATTCCAATGTAATTAGACAATACATTCCACTATTGTACTTAATTACGTTATCAAAATAGATAATTTGCTTGTTAACATAAGTAATTTGATTAACATAATATAATTTATTTTGCATGTATTACTATCATTGATAAGCTGTATGGCGACATAAATATACTGTACGTCGACATCAACATTCTACATGTTGACATAGATAAGTTGCATGTTAATATATTGATCTCACATACCAATATAAATAAGTTAAATATTAATGAAGAAGGGAAGATAACGAACAGTAATCTCATAATCCTTCAAAGAATACAAAATCAAGATCAGGGCAAACAAGGACATCTGGAAACACTAAAAGTGGGGGTCAGGTACATTTATCTAACAGGAATGAACATCCCTTTTGCCCGGTCACACCCGCTTTGAGTCCTCTATCTTTATAAGAAAAACGGAGTTATCCTTAGTCAAAATCAGTATGATAAGAACGATCTAACAATCGGCATGAAACACGTCAGACAGCATTCGACACTCGCAATGCTGACTTAATACGAAACTGTTGAAACCCCTTTAACATGAACTTGTCAGTAGTCTGCCTCGATTTAAAAATTGATGATACGCAGAACATGCTTTCGCGCATCTAATCAGTTGGGAGACATAAACACCATATACGAGTGATATTAGATTAATACACAACTGCGAGAAGTTGGTGATGGAGAACAAATGAGGAAGATTCTATGGTGTATTTTATTTCATGTTCACAAGGGATATATCAAATGGATTGATTGATTTTATGTTGTTTAACGTCCCTCTCGAGAATTTTTCACTCATAAGGATACGTGATCATTCCCGGTGAAGAGCTGCAAAAATTAAGGCCCATGTTCAGCGCTTACGGTCTTTGGGCAGGGAGGGATCTTTATCGTGCCACACCTGCTGTGGCACAGGGTCTCGTACTTTTGCGGTCTCTTCTGACGTATGCCTCGTAAGAACACCAAAACAGGACAACTAATAAAGGAGCACAATTTTTGTCCATGGGAATTCAAACAAAATGTTGGATGACATGATTTCCAAATACTACAACATTGAAGAACTCCATCATCTTTATGATATCAATTTTTGAGTTCGTGTATGTAGAATCAGAATGTATTCTTTATGACTGATAACAAAATATGAATATTTTTGAGTTCCATTTTTGTTAGAGATGTAGCGGTCTGTGATGTCTTTAATTTTCTGTGAGGGATGGTAATGTGAAGTGTTGAAAAGTCGTACGTTTTGGTAACGTTGATTTTGGAAAAGTAGTGATTTCAAGTTTATTAAAATTCTTCGGAATTTCTGAGAATCTACTTCTGGCATATGTTGTGGCACTGACTGTATTTTTTTCTGGAAGAGTAAAAATAGGGGCTCGGTAGATCATTTACTGGATCATTCGATGCATCTTTCTTTGTAAGACTTTTATTTAAAAACAATTAGAATTCAGTATAGGTATGAAAACTCAATTTCATTTGCCGAGGGCATGAACAGGGATATCAAATTACATTGAAACCGAAACTTGATTTCGAAGAATGTCGTCATCTGCAAGAGATCTTAGAGTATCATTTGGATTACCAAATGTAATATAATAATAATAGTTATTTATATAGTGCCCTATAAGACTATAAATAACCACTCTAAAGCGCTGCACACAATAAAAATGATACAGCATGTTATAAACGTAGCAAAAGGAGATAATATCAAAACAATGTTAGAAAAACATCAATGATGTGAAGTAAAATTACTAAAATCTAAAACATGATATGCATGAAAAACGTTCCACGCCGTACAATCAAATGATGTAAAATACAATAGTTGAAATAAATATACAATTATACACTTGAAAAAGTCATGTTAAAATGATGGGAAAGAAACCATAAAGATTTAACCACCTATAATACTGATAATATGCAAGTCTAAAAAGATGTGTTTTTAAATGTTTTTTAAAAGTGTTCAAATTCTGACAACGGCGGAGGGTATCAGGTAGAGAAATCTAGAGTGTAGTTGCTGCCTCATCCAAGTGCCTGTTTCCATATGTGGAGGTTCGACATCTAGGCCTAACTAATGTCAGTGAATTTTCAGATTTTTTTTTATTGATTAATGTTTTCCGCCACATTCAACAATTTTTCAGTTGTCTGGTGGCGCCCAGTTTTTATTGGTGGAAGAGAGAACCCAGATATAATGTACCTAAGAAGAGACCACCGACCTTCTGAAAGTAAACTGGGTAACTTTCTCACTTACCGGCGCGAGCGGGATTCGAACTCGTGCCAACAGAGGTGAGAGGCCGTGTGATTTTGAGTGCGATGCTCTAACCACTCCGGCCACGGAGGCCCTCCTCAGATGAGGCCCTCCTCAGATCTTAGGGAACGATTCGGTTGGTAAACAGTGATCACCTCCTCCAAGTATTTTGGTGCCATCTTCTGAATCACCTTGTATGCGTAGAGGATAATTTTGTATTGGCTGCGCCTGTCATGAGGAAGCCAATGTAAAGAAATCAGCACTAGAGTTATGTGATCACTTCTCTTGGTACGAGTGATGATTCGTGCTGCCATATTCTGTATTCGCTGCAGTTTTGCCAAGTCGGTTGTGTTAATACCAAAAAGAAGAGCATTGGCGTAGTTGAGCCGAGATGTCACGAGGGCACATACTAGGGTCTTGCACGCATCTTCTGTGATGAGCGACCGTATTCGTCCGATGTTACGTAGTTGATGATAGCAAGCACGAGACACAGATGGAATTTGCTTTTGCATGCAAAGTGTCTTATCAAACCATACATCTAGGTTTTTCACAATAAGTGTCTCACTGATAATAGTGTCAGCAAAGTAAAGATGGTACAATGGTGAGTCAGTGACTATGGTTTTTGGTGAAAAAACAATGAACTCTGTTTTGTTCTGATTTAATTTTAGCATGTTAGCGGACATCCACATCTTTATTTCGTCCATACAAGCCTCAAGGCAGCTAACGGTATTTTGCCAGTCATGTTTAGGTTTGAAGACTAGATAGGCTTGTGTGTCATCTGCATAACAGTAATGTAGAACATTGTTTTTACGACATATTCCACCAATAGGTTTGGAGAAAATGGCATAGAGCCGATCGAGGTCCTAGGACAGATCCTTGTGGTACGCCGCAATTGAGACGGAAATCATCGGAGAAGGTGGATCCTATGGCCACTTTTTAGGTCTTCTGTGAGAGATATGACTTAAATACATTTACTAGTGTTTGATATATTTATCTATCATACTAACAAGTGAATTTTAAGATATTGTCTTCCAATGCATGCTAATTATGGAGGTATATTGAATATTTCTGAGTACTATATTGGGACTTTTGTCATAGCTAATAGCATTCAGAAGTTTGTTACACGTATGTAGTTTTTTTTAACCAGGAAATTAAATCTCAGACCAGATTCTTGAAAAATCTTAATTATCTCCAGCTTGTGATTCGAGTTTTTTTTTTTGTTTTTTTTTTTTCATATATCCATGGATAAAGTGATTTATAGAGTCAATCCTATGCTATACTAGTAGCAATTTACTATACATGTATTTATTTGTCCATTACGAAGGTATATCATGATAAGAATGTATTTACATGAACTTTCTATCTATATATAAATGACTGCGTGGCCTATATCATAGAGATAAGTACACTATTGTGAGTGCATCAAACATGAATTTCTCCTATATGTTTTTTCTACCCATACTCTCAGCAATATATACGTGCCATGGTAAGACGGTATGTGAGGACAGAAGGGTTGATTTGCTTTTGGAAGAGATGACTTCGCTTCGACGATCGGTATTGGCACTTGAGGACACGGTTCGACGTCAACATGACCTAATTGATGACCTCATTCAACGAAATATACAACAGGAGAGACGAATAGAGGAAATCAAAACTACCAAGGGCACTCAAACCGAGAAGTTAGAGCACCGGTTGGAGAGTGTGGAAACTAAATTTAAAACGGAGTATGCTCCATTTTCTGGCTCTAATGTCACCACTTATCCGCATGGAAGTGGAATCATACCGAACAGAGGAAGGATCACCAGAAGAAGTAAGGCTTTAATTCTTGGAAAGTAATGTTATGGAATTTATTCTCACTTATTTCTAAAACGTTCCCGGGAATAGTTTAGCAATTGTAAGTCGTATTCAGTTGACGTAGATTACAAATCTTAATTTCATATTCTGAAAGAATATCTCGGAATTTTGTTCGTTGCTACATCCATTCCAGAAACGTTCACTCTTATAGGGACATCACCAAGCATAGATATAGTGCCACATGTTTAGAATTCCAAGTCATGACAAAAAGAGTTCTTAATCATGATAACGTCTTCTGTGACACGGAACCCTAGTCATGGAATTAATTATCATGCTGTTCAGAATATGGAATTTACAAAACAATGAAAAAGTGAAGATAACGAATAGTGATCGATCTCATAACTCCTATATAAAAGATACAATATTAAGAATAAACTAAACACGGAACCTTGGATATACCAGAGGTGGGATCAGGTATCTAGGAGGAGTAAGCATTCCCTCCTGATCTATCACACCTGCCGTAAGCCCTATATCTTGATCATGTATAACTGGTATATGAAACAAGTCAGACAACCTTTGACCCAATGACAGTATGTTGACTACGGATAACTCCGTTTACCTGATCAGGATATAGGGCTCATGGCGGGTGTGACCGGTCGACACCTCTGGTGTGTCCAGGGGACTGTGTTTGCCCAACTATCTATTTTGTATTGCTTATAGGAGTTATGAGATTGATCACTGTTCGTTATCTTCACCTTTTATGTATTGGTAAATTAAATCGTTGTAACAACCATATTTCTGAAATGTTGATTTAAAGAACACACTTTCTGACATTTTCTCTTAATTTATTTTTTCATCACCTTTATATGAAGATTTATTGCATGATTTCCGAAATAAGTTTAAATTTTAGAGGGTAGAAATAGTATAATACTTTGTACATCAATCTCAATCTCCTTAAAACACATAGTTTCTGACTAAGTTTTTTTTCCACATCTGTGTGATAAGATCACGTAAGACATCCATCGATGTAATGTAAGGGTATCAAATTCGATACCCGTTTGTCGCAATGATTTGTCTCTTTTTTGCTACAGTAATATCCATTTAAGGAAATTAATTACTGTAATACATAAGAGCTTACTTTTACTTTCATTTCAACAACCAGGGACTATCAAAACTCTAAAACAGGCGTGATAATATACCCCAAGATTTTTTCGTAGAACCGAGATAGAGTGCAAGTGAAATGCCACGATAGAATATATATTGTTGATAAAACATCACGTATGTCCTTAAACGAGACTGTTGAAATCCCTGTAACCTCAACTTTTTTGTCAGTAGCCTGCCCCGATTTAAAACTGATCATACAAAAAACATGCTCTTGTGTATCGAATCAGTTTAGAGCCATAAACACCCTATTCAGTTTATAATAATGGAATATTGCTACATAAATATGAGAAGTTGACGATGGCGAAACTGAAGTCCTCCTGTTTGTCATAAAGTTGAGTTGTTAGTTTGCCGTTAACATCTATGTTCAATAAAATATCCAAGTATGAAACAGGTGTGGGAGACATCTTTTATTTCGAGTTCACTGGGATATATTGAATCCACAAATCAACATGTTTTGCTACATGTTTAAAGGAAGATTCTATCGACAAAAAGAGATGTCTTTTAACATTAATTATTCCTCTAACAATGTTTTTCTTGTTATCTTGTTTTAGAAATGTATCAAGATTTTTTACATAGTGAGAAAATACCAGTTGATTGCTTTATCTTCAGAACTAAGACCTCTTAAGCATTGCAATCTGTATGGATGCGTAATAGAATATCGGAATTCATAATTTGGTGTGAAGATATCTGAATAAGGGGATTTCCAAGCAAGTATTTCTACGTAAATCAAATTTTATTTACATTCTTCACATATCATTTTCGAAGAAGTTTTTGTCATTTTGTACTCGTTTTGGAACAATATAACTAAGATGACAAACTCCCTCCCTAGGCCATCACAGGAGCTCTTCTGATTCAAAAGAAACAACATTCGCTAATATGGCACCTCCCGTGAATCAGACCAGGTGCGCTACCAACTAAGCAACATGACCGTCAATTTCTCTCCATATATTAAAAAGCACTGTAGTATGTTATAAAGTACGTTTCCAAAAATATTGATAAGTAATTCGAAGACATTTTGATAAATTTTATTTTTTTCTGGCAGGACGTCAACAACTTCCTTTGAATCCCATGGCAACTGGACCCCATCCGTATGAAGAAGGAGTGGTCGCTTTTTATGCTCAGATGTCCTCTGTTGAAGTGAGTCCCAGTGCTCACCACACTCTTATCTTCGATAAAGTGCGTACAAACGTCGGCAATGGATATAATGGAATCACCGGGGTCTTTACGGCACCACAGGAAGGAATATACACATTCATCTGGGTCATTAGAATGGTCAATGCCGAACATTCAACTGAATTACTGATTAACAACGACATCTTGGGCGCTACATTTTTGCGCGCAAAAAATGGTGACGATGGGTCGGTAAGTGGAACTGCAATTGCGCATGTCGGAAAAGGAGACGTTGTATTCGTGCGCATTCACTCCACGTATCCTGGGGATGGTAACGTTCACAGTAATTTGCATGGTCAGCCAACATTCTCTGGGTGGTTGCTGCACTAAATTATGATTTAAATTCCTAATTAAAGTTATAAATTTTTACTTTATCTTGTATCCTTTTATTTTCCCATCAATTTGTCTTCGTAAAAGAGAGGCTTTCTTGAGAGAGAGAAAATCTCTAAGATAGAACATTGATTTTTTACCGAATTTTCTTATGCGGATGGCGATTACGCCTGAAAGAGCAATAGGAAGTTTATGGAAAATCAAACATTCCACGAAAAGGTGATCAACATTGTTTAACTCGTCTCCATTATCAGATGTTGAATAGGCTGTACTATTGCGCAGCAACGGTGAGGTGAAGTCATATTCAATCTCAGATTATTTCTAATGAAAATATGTGTACTTACATTTGGTTGTAAATCGGAGGTTCACTTTGAATTCATTAAATGGGAAATCTTTTCAACATAATTTGAAACGGACGGCAAAGTGGGCGACTATTACTCCCATGTATAATATGTTCTGTTTGTGATCAATGTTTTAACTGAGACAGGCTCCTGGCAAATAAGTTGATGATGCAGGGGTTCAACAGTTTCGTTTAAAGTAAGCTTTAATCAGACATAAAACATGCTATCACTTATGGAGAAATATTAACACTATATACAGGTGATAATGCTACATGAAAATGGGAAGTTCATTATGGAGAAGCCATCTCGTTTGTCATAAAGTCGATTTAATTTTCCGCTAACGTCTATGTTCAGCAAAATATTCCAGTATTAAACAAATGTGGAAGACTCTATAGTGTCTTTTATTTCGAGGTCACTGAGATATTTCGTATCAAGATATGAATAAAAGTTAATTTTTATACTAGATAAAATGTTTAGATATCGAGCTGAAGGCCACAGGAAAAGATGCAAATACTTTTGAACATTCCTGTGTGTCGCACTGAAATTGTGAACCATTTCGAAAAACATGCCAAATAAATGGTCGCAGATATCGTACAGGCTAGAAATACAGGAAAACATGCCAATTGAAATGTTTCACAGAATCATTCCAGGATCACCGTGCTTTTTCTGAACTAGTGATACTGAATTTGAGGGCTGTCAAAAACACGTCATGTAGTAGAAACTCGGTCAATAAATGTATCCTTGTACATCAACATAAAAGCTGGGGAATACAGGCATAAAAGCACATGTGTACCGATTTATTAAATCATTTGACTGAATTTAATGACGTGTCGGCTATTGTGATGCATCATACTTGCCGTCAGATTCTAATGATTCTGTTGGAATTCCCATGGGCACGAATTGTGCTCCTTTGTTAGCTGACCTGTTTCTATATTCATATGACTCAAAATTTATTCAAAAACTTCTACGTGAGAAAAAAAATATCTTGCTGTGGCCTTCAATTCGACATTTAGATATTTCGACGACGTATTGTCTATTAACAATAATAACTTTCATTCATATGTCGATTCGATATATCCCTGTGAGCTCGAAATAAAAGACACCACAGGGTCGTCCACTTCTGCTTCATACTTAGATATTTTATTGAAAGTAGACATTAATGGTAAACTGACAACTCAACTGTATGACAAACGGGATGATTTCGGCTTCTCCATCGTCAACTTCTCATATTTATGTAGCAATATTCCATTATCACCTGCATATGGTCTTTATATCTCTCAACTGATTCGATACGTAACAGCTTGTTCTGCGTGTGGTCAGTTTTTAAATCAAGGCAAGCTACTGACAAACACATTGGTGGTACAGGGGTTTCAACAGTCTCGATTGAAGTCAGCATTTCGCAAATTCTATGGTTGTTATAACGATCTAGTTCGTCAATACAACCTATCATTGGGTCAAATGCTGTCTGACGTGTTTCATACCGATTGTCACTCTGATTTTGACTGCGGATAATTCCGTTTACCTGATCAGGACATAGGGCTCACGGCGGGTTTGACCGGTCAACAGAGGATGCTTATTCCTCCTAGGCACCTGATCCCACCTCTGGTGTGTCCAGGGGTCCGTGTTTGCCCAACTATGTATTTTGTATTGTTTATAGGAGTTATGAGATTGATCACTGTTCGTTGTCTTCACCTTTCATTCAGGGCCTCCGTGGCCGAGTGGTTATAGCATCGCGCTCAAAATCACACGGCCTCTCACCTCTGTCGGCGCGGGTTCGTGAGAAAGTTCCCCAGTTTGCTTTCGGAAGGTCGGTGGTATCTTCCCAGGTACATTGGATCTGGGTTCTCTCTTCCACCAATAAAAACTGGGCGCCACCAGATAGCTAAAAAATTGTTGGGCGCGGCGGAAAACATCAATCAATCAATCACCTTTCATTCAATGAATCCCTGGTTCAGATCGAAGATGGTGATTCTGAAAAGAGTCCACTAAAACTCCAAATGATTTAAAAAAAAAAAGAAAAAAAAGAAAACGAACACATTTAAGTTAGGTTTAAAGAGACACTACAGCTCATTTAGCCCAAAAATCATGAAATGACAATTTTCCAAGCGCTTTTTCAATTTTTGCTGCATAGTTGAATGTATGAAGATTGCGAAAATAACATTTATCTAAAGTTCAAAATCCTCGTTTTAACGTAAACATTAATAATTTTTGATGGCCGATACAAAACATATCGAGTCTCCTCTTTTCGGTCTTCAGACGCATGCGCATTGACGGTAAACAATGCAGCATGTCGTCCATTGAGAGAAAGTGTAGTGGACAGATCCAGAATTTTGACAGATTCTGCGAGAGAAGAGGTAAAAATAGAATGAGATAAAACTCAATGTATGTGAACTAAAATTTACCTTGGAATCAGTATGACTGTGGAAAACAAAGAGCTAGGAGAAACGCATGGAGTGGTGGATCTAGGATTTCCGAAGGGGGATGTGAAAGTCAAATATCAGCCAAAGTTCTCGGCCATTTTGGTTACCAAATCTGGAGTTTTATTAACAATTTGTGGCAAAAAAGGGAGGATTCCTGCCCCCTCCAATTCTGCCATTGGGACTAGCCGCGAAGACACTACTTTTTAAGTAAGTGCTATTTTTATCTGAAGACGACACGTCTTTATTTTAAAAACATTAGGAACATGGAAGAGCTTCTGTTAAAATAATGATTTATAATTACTTAATTATATGAAGCAGGGAATAATTTCATACTTGAAAGACGAGTGTGGACCCCCTAAGGGGTATTTGAATAGTTTTCTACACAACACCTTTGCTTCAAGAAAACCCATCTAACCGATTTTACCACAGGCAATTGCATCGCTTGGGGTTGAATTTACTATATAAAGAGTAAAGATATAGAACTCTAAATATAGGGTACCCAAGTTAACCTATGTAAAAACGATAAATTAATTGATATAAGATTCTACTTTGTATTTTAATTTATTCATACATAATCAATCTACGTTACTGCTAAAGTTCATCCCGAAATTCCGTATACTTCCCAGGATATGCAGAAATGAACTCGGAAAAATGCCTATTATTTTTTTATTGACTTTTAGCTGGGCCCTGACTGACACTATACGACTACACAGAGTGTTTGAGCATAGCAACAAGCTATCAAATAGAATGTGCAGCATAAAATATCATTTCTAAAATGAATTTCTTACCCAAATTCATAAAATGAAGTCCGTAATAGCTCAAAGTGACGGAAAATTTTAAACCGTGTGTACTTTCATTTATCACAGTCATTTTCATCGGTGCCACTAACTACCCACATTGACATCATTATTATCAATCGTCAAACACCTGTGATAATGTGATTTAGATTAAAATAGACATAATAAGACATTTGTATATTTTTAAAGTCTTGTTATTAGCATAATTTATGTACTATAATGAATCAATATTGATAAATATTAGTATTTGAGTCTCTAAATCGTTATGGGTCCTTCCATCTCTTTTGGGTAAGTAGCCATAACTACCGTTAATGGTTGGGATTGTGAAAGTACAGACGGATTAAAAGTTTTCAGTCACTTGAAGCTATTACGGACTTCATTTTATGAATTGGGGTAAGAAATTCATTTTAGAAATGATATTTTATGCTGCACATTCTATTTGATAGCTCGTTGCAATGCTCAAACACTCTGTGTAGTCGTATAGTGTCAGGGCCCAGCTAAAAGTCAACCAAAAAATAATAGGCATTTTTCCGAGTTCATTTCTGCATATCCTGGGAAGTATACGGAATTTCGGGATGAACTTTAGTAGTAACGTAGATTAATTATGTATGAATAAATTAAAATACAAAGTAGAATTTTATATCAATTAATTTATTGTTTTTACATAGGCTAACTTGGGTACCCTATATTTAGAGTTCTATACCTTTACTCTTTATATAGTAAATTCGACCCCAAGCGATGCAATTGCCTTTGGATTTTACTGAGGGAGATCCGAGGATATATCCGCAACAGATGAAGACTAG
The DNA here is from genome assembly GCF_947568905.1 of Ostrea edulis. Taxonomy (NCBI): domain Eukaryota; kingdom Metazoa; phylum Mollusca; class Bivalvia; order Ostreida; family Ostreidae; genus Ostrea; species Ostrea edulis. The sequence goes on along the minus strand of NC_079165.1, from coordinate 89,657,816 downwards.
CAAGCTACCTTTAAGAAGCCCTTCCCCCGACTATACTGTGGGGATCAGTGGGCTATCGACTCGAGAAAAAGGAGATGGACCCATCCACCACCTTTTGGAGGATCCAACCATCCCCGAATCTTCAAGAAGGCCCGTCCCCGTTCCCAGGGGATCCGAGGGTCGACCACCATCGTCGCCTCGCCGCAACAAACCTAGTGTTGCAGGGTCCCTAATGGGCAGTCTAATGGGCAGTCTGTACTCTAAATCTTCACCATCGTCGTCACCTTTGCTGTCATTCAAAATCATGTGATGTAAATAAGCATTCAAAAGTCCGAGTCAGCATGAAGAAACCTTTGAATTCTGAATGATCTCCAAGGCGCAGTTGAGAGCAAATCGATGCATCCAAATTGTTCAAAATTGTCACTATCGATATGATTTTTATTATTTTATCAATACGTATTTTTAAAAACACTTCATTTAAATGTGGAAAATGAGCTTTAGTGTCTCTTTAAATGAAAGGTGGAGATAACGAACAGTGATCAATATCATAAGTCCTATAAGGAATGCAAATTTGAGACTTTGGCAAACATGTACTTCTGAATATATTAGAGGTTGGATCCGGTGCCTAGGAGGAATAAGCATCCCCTGTCGACCGGTCACATCCGCCGTGAGCCCTATATTTTGATCAGATAAACTGAGTAATCCGTAGTCAAAATTAGTATGCCAAGAACGGCCTAACAATTAATATGAAACACGTCAGTATAGATTAACGTCGAGATTCTATTTTCTACAGATGGTCTGTAATTCTTTTTTTACAAATCTTTATCGATTAAATCTCAGACTTAACCAGTGATAGGACACGCCCTCTACTAGAAGCCTTCTGATAGGACACGCCCTCTACTAGAGGCCTTCTGTTAGGACATGCCCTCTACTAGAGGCCTTCTGTTAGGACACACCCTCCACTAGAGGCCTTCTGTTAGGACATACCCTCTACTAGAGGCCCTGTTAGGACACGTCTTCTGATAGGACATGCCCTCTACCAGAAGCCTTCTGATAGGACACGCCCTCTACTAGAGGCCTTCTGTTAGGACACGCCTTCTGATAGGACACGCCCTCTACTAGAGGCCTTCTGATAGGACACGCCTTCTACTAATGGCCTTCTGTTAGGACACGCCCTCTACTAGAGGTCTTCTCAGACTTAACCAGTGATAAGACACGCCCTCTACGAGGTTTAATATTTTCATAATATTGATTAGGAATTTTTCAACTGACAATTTATGGTAATCATGGTATATTGTTTAACGTCCGTCGGAAATTGTTCACTCATATTAAGACGTTACCATTGCCGGTGGAGGGTTGTTAAATTTAGGCCTATGCTCGGAGCTTGCTGCCTTTGAGCAGGGAGGGACATTTATCGTGTCGCATCTGCTGTGACACGGGGTCTCGATTTTTGTGATCTCATCCGAAGGAGAGCCCCATTTAGTCACCTCTAACGACAAACAAGGGGTACTGAGGACCTATTCTAACCGGGATCCCTACGAAAGCATTTTGATCAAAACGACGTCACGCCAAAATGGACGTCTTACTATATATGTGTAATATAAAAGATAACATTTATATTCGTCAAATCCCTGACTCTAACCTTCACAAAATGATTAGGAGTCAAAAGCAAACGATAAATCATCTAGATATAAGAACCTTATTTCTGAAGTAATCATGATTTTATTGCTTCTCCGTAAATTAAGAAGAGAACTGATTGATTAAAAAAATAATAAACCCGAAAGAGTCATATCTAGTATTTATTTACCAACTTTTTTTTTTAAGAAATCATTCATCTGAACAATTCATACAGGCAACAATGCCTTTGAACACTTAAGTGACTTTACATCAAGTATAAAAGTTTGAGGTATAAAAGTACATGTCAAATGATAATTAAATCAAAAGTTGTATAAATATCACAGAACACATGATGAACTAACTAATACCTCAATGGCCAGCATTTTATTTTGCCATTAGGACCATCCGCGACAAACAAACGATCCTTACCATCCACGATCATGGCGGTTGGTTTATGTAACCCACTGGGTATGAGGTATTGAACAAAATGTCCTTCTTCGTTAATGATGTGTATGACGGCCGATATTTCGGACAAGTCCAGTAATAAGATGTGGTTGTTCGAATCCACGTTTACATTCTGTGGATTTAACGGAAACTTTGAATATCCTTTTGTGTACTCAAATTTCAGTTTCCTGAGAGAGTCAACAGCAACCAGAGATCTGCGGTCTGAAACGCAAATGTCGTCTCTGTTCATAACGACATATCTTGGCTCTTGGTATATAACTTTATCGTTATGGTCATACTCAATTGTGATCACTTCCTTTTCTGACTTGGAGTCGTAATTTCTTATCACTACCACTTTTCCGTGACTTTTCTTTTTGTATGTATAAAGACACAGGAGTATTTCTCCCAATGGCGAAACTGAGATTCCTCTAGGAAACCAGTTCTCCGTGAACAAAATTACTCTCGCCTCTTCCGGAACTTCAACTGGAAGAATTTCTACAGTATGTTTTGAAGGATTTCCGTATATCACACCTGTATTGCAGACAGTTGCACACTTGGGTTCACATTGTACGTTGTACTCTCTAGTGATTTCTCCGGCGTGGTTTATTTCACACATGGCTTTCTTTCCACTTTCGGTTATGCACATAGTATCTTGTTTAGTGTTATAACTCATATCTTTAATCTCATTTTTAATCCCTTTACAGTTGAATTCATCAATTTCAGATTCTTTTACAATAAACTTGGAGTTTCCTTCGGCGATGGTTGCGCAATTATTCCTCAGAAATTCAATGTCGATTTCTGAAGAGGACAGGTATATATGCGGAACTTCTACGTTTGGTTCTTCCAGGTGATACTCGGAATCATCGGGTTCTTTCATTGGAAACAATTCTGGATTGTGCATGACATGAATATCTTTTAAAAATTCCTTTGTTCTATGTATTGTTTTTGTCAATTTACCATACTCCCTTTTCGTCTCCAACATGAATCGGCTAACTTCATTTTTCAATTTTTTAATTTTATCTTCTAAGTTGGAAAACAACGAGTCCCTTAGTAGGTTCACTGTGTCCTGCATTTTCTGTATGTATTGGAAAATGTTTTGGCGGACTTCATCTTTCCTCTGGTCGAGCATGCGCTGATTTTTTAGGTAAATTTGGTATTTCCTCTCGATTGCAGGCTTTACATTTTGTGAGAGGTTTTCTAGTTTTCCAAGCACAGAATCTACATTCTCCTTGAGAAGCTCTGATACAGAAACAGTATTGTGATTTTCGTGATCGGTACATTGTTCACATATAGAATGATAGCATTCGTAGCAATATGCTGTGCTGGTGAAGTCCTTGTGATAATTACATGCCCGTCTCTGAACAATGCCTCTATTTTTGTCCCGATAATGGACGATATTGTGCCATTTTGCAGTCTTTGCAGGGCACTGGAGATGAAATAGCCTACAGTTCTCACACAGATTATCCTGACAGCAGGTACAGAAGTAGCGGACAGAATCGTAGAAACAATGGCTGCACTTTTTGATATTGTAGAATGGCATTTTCCACTTAGAACCCTACGAAAAATATAATTTGAAGAAAAATGACTGTAGAACCTCTCAATTATCCTCTCGCTCTGTGTGTGTGTGTGTGTGTGTGTGTGTGTGTGTGTGTGTGTGTGTGTGTGTGTGTGTGTGTGTGTGTGTGTGTGTGTGAACGCTGTCAACTGAGAACCGACGTCAGGTTACACAGCAACAACGGTCACAAAAATCAAGTGAGAACCAAAATCCGATCCTCACTTCAATTTCTCTTCAGAAATGCTCATAACCATGCCAAAAACCATATCTATAAAAATTAGAGACCGGACAAGCTCAAATGGCATTTAGTGACAAAGTGACTTTGACCTTTGGACATAAAAATAAATAGGAACCTTCCTCTTTTGGAATTGTGATCACGTTATGTAAGTTTCACAAAGATGCACCAAAAAGTATGAAAGTTAGAGACCGGACAAGCTAATTGCGGACGCCGCCCGCCCGACTGGACGCCCATCATTCGCCAATTTAAAAGCCGAGATTTGTTATGCAACTCGGCTAAAAAGTAAAAAGAAAAATGTAAGGTCTTCTATAACAAAAGACCATCGTAATATAATAATTTAAACCAGACTTACCAGATTTGTTTTTATCCTGAATAAGTGTGCATTCAATGAATGATTCAAAATCTTAAATTTTGCACTTTAAAACAGCTCCCCACATTTGTGTGAAGGGCACATCTTTCTTTTTAAAAGTATACAATCCAAAAATGACTTTAAATGTAAATTATCAATGTACCTTAGAATTCCATGGATAAGACTTTAGTCCGTAATCATATAATAGTTCCTCTCCTTCATTAATGTCTCTGTTATGAATAAAATTAAAATTTGACAACAATAAAACAAAAGATTATTTACTGATTAAGGTAACTCCATACTCGCAGTTTTATCTGATACAAGTTTGAAAAATGTATTTATTTCCATTCATTAGAGTTAAAACTAACAAATTATGAAATAAAATACATATGTCATCACACTTTTTAAGATACGAGACGTACATAAACAGAATCATCTATCACCGTCAGAAAATTGCAATTTTCCTTAAACAGCGTTATCAAAATTTCATACAAACTGGTTATGACGATATAGTAGCATTCATAACAATTTCATGAAAGTGGATCTTCACAAAAATATACAAAATGTCTGTAAAAATAAAGGAAATCTATCGCATAATAGACTTGATAAAGAAATCAATAGAAACAGAGTTATTGCCCTTGGATTCAATATTTTAAAACGTATCATTGATTATTCATCTATAATTTGGACTCTTGAAATAGTCTATTTTTAACAAGATTTTTTACAATAACTATCGGGAAAGACTCAAACAAAATTTATGTTCCTATCACGCATAAATGTAAAGAAATCATTGATTTTGCAAAATCTGATGACATCACAGGAGGGTGGAATTACTTTAAGGTCAATTATATTATATTATACAGTTATTATATTATAGTTATAGACTTGATATAAGGGAAACATATGATTTGCTGGACCTTCAAACAGAAATGTTGCCCAAATTCAAAGGCCGAGGTCGACATTTCTGTCTGAAAATCCAAAAAATCACGTTACTAAATCCTAGTCAATGACTGTTTTGTTATACCCTTCATTCAAATATGAGTATATTTTCGTGTAGTAAACAGCCATTTATGTCAAACTGCACTTCCGTCATTTCTGCTGAGATTGGATGAGTGGTAAAGACCAATTTCATGGCCATAAGTAGGTAGGGCCTAAACAAAACAGTTGTTATTTAACTGGAGTGACAAGGATCTATCAAGGTGCTAAATGCTATTCACAGAGAAATATTGATTGATTGATTGATTGTATATTGTTTAACATCCCTCTAGAGAATATTTCACTCATATGGAGACTGCCAGTGAAGGGCTGCAAAATCTAGGCCTATGCTTGGCGCTTACGGTCCTTGAGCAGGGAGGTATCTTTATCGTGCCACACCAGCTGTGACACGGGACCTCGGTTTTTTCGGTCTCATCCGAAGGACTGCCCCATTTAGTCGCCTCTTACAACAAGCAAGGGGGTACTGAGGACCTATTCTAACCCGGATCCCCACGGGATCATAGATGGAACGTAAAATAAATTGAAAATATATCTAGCCATCGTTTTAGAAATTCAAATAAAAAAAATATTCATTGCATTGAATCGTTTATGATTATTTATCTTTATTGACTTCACTTGTATGTAAAACTTATACGGTATTAATTTTGATGCACCAGATGCGCATTTCGACAAATAATGTCTCTTCAGTGATGCTCGACCGAAATGTTTGAAATCCGAAATAACTATGAAGTTTTAGAGCTAAATATAGCCAAAAACAGCGTGCCAAAAACGTGGAGCCAAATTCGTCCAAGGATAAGAGCTATGCATGAGGGAGATAATCACTTAATTTTGAAATTAATTTCTAAATTTTATAACAGCAATTAAATATACATCCGTATTTTTAAGCTAGTAACAAAGTACTTAGCTACTGGGCTGTAGATACTTTCGGGGACTAACAGTCCACCAGCAGAGGCCTCGACCCTATAATTATATATTTATATTGTATATAATTAGTTTGAGGATGTTAGCCATTGGAAGATTACGAATTTGTACTTAAGTATCTCTAGCCATATAATAGTATTTTACAACACGGCAGTTCATCTCTGGATAAAAAAAAATACTACGAAATTAACTTTGCAGTAGATGACAGGGGTAGATACTCTTAATATCAACACACTCAGTTTGGGATGCCCAGTTGACACGCTTGGCCGAATCTGTCAATCAGGGCCTAAGCAATTGTTTCTTTTTTGATTGACAATCGGTATGTTATTGATATCTGTGCAAGTAAATTTATGGGGAGGTGGCTTAAAATTGGGTCTTTAATCAGTTGAGATGGTGCGGTCCAACAATTCTTACGTTTGACTAGCAGACTGGTTGGTATCTAAATTGTTAGTCCAGTCAAACAAAAATTCATTTTGTTGGATTCTTTGTTTGTAAAAAATATAAAGATGAATATTTATATAAGGGTGTAAAAGTATACTAGCTGCAATAATGTAGCCCTCTCCAATTTCTTGGGGGGGGGGGGGGGGGGGGGGGGGGGGGGGGGGGGGCTACAACTCCTTAGGATCTCCGTAATGGTGCAAATGCGGGAGTGATCACTCCCGCAACATTTTTGATCATTCTCAACATTCGCTGACTTTCTTTACGTAAATAAAATGATATTCTATGTTTCTTAGTCAAGATATCAATTTAGAACCTGCAACTTAAGATTTGTGAGGCTCTACTCTACCGTTTTCAACAATTTCGATACATTCCAATTTCTCGATTCATATTTGTGCACCATGTTTGATGCACTGAAGTTTCAAATTCTGATTGTCAAGTTATTTGCATATGCCATATAAGTATTTACATCAATGGACAAGTACGGAGGAGAAAGCTATTTCGTCGGTATTAAGAAGGATTAGATTTAATATCAAGTTAAAAAGCGAACAGCAGAGTGTAAATTCTTTCTGCAACCATATGATTTTCCTTTCTTTGTCGGAGTGGCTCGAATAACTAAATTTACACGCAGATTTTCAATGCTTAGGTTTTTCAGTAGATCCACCTACGATATCTCGCAATAACAAGCATGGCGGAGCAGACGAAGAATTTTGCAAGCTGTACATGATGTTTACTGAAAAACACCTTTACTAGACATACCCAAGCACAAAGTATGTACTCCTTTTGGTGTAAACAACATTTTGGACTAATACATGGAGCTTATTATCGGTTATTCATAAAATTATTTTGCACCATTACGGAGATCCTATGGAATTGTAGCCCTATCCCAAAAACGTCAGAATAAAAAAAAAATCGGATAGGGCTACATTATTGCAGCTAAACAGTATACATACATGTACATTAATTGACTGAGTTGGAGGGCAACACACATTGTTGGACCCGAGAACAAAACTATTGCCCAAGGCAGTTAGACTGAAGGCAACACTTTGGTTCAGCAAAATGCATTTTGCCCTCGAGTCCACTCAAAGAATAATTTGTTATATACCTTTTATTTTTCAATGTGACAAAATTTGATGCCAGTTAACTACAATGTGAAATTATCTTGGATAGTTCTCTACAGTAACTGTCTAACATTTAAACAAATGTAAACTATTGCTGCTCTGTAAAAACATTGCATTTGGAAATGTTTGACATTGAATAGGAAAGATTCACATGGGAAACAAGCATTCTGAGATGAGAGTATTGTACAAGCAATAGATGTCCCCTACCGGCACCCAAAATTCCATTAAGGGATATTATTTAACGTGCTAAATACGTTTCGAGAAAATTCGGACATAGATATGTTAATTTATTTTTCATATAGAATTATTTTGAGAAATCATGCATATTATATCTTCAACAATACTAAGAATAAACGCTTTGTTGGATAGAATGTTACAATTTGATCTGCAGTATTACTTACGTATACATTACCGTCTTTTCCTTTCCCCCCACCTCGATTTCAATATATTGGGGCACTAACCCGATCATAAATATGAGAGGCGTTTAAAAAATATTAACTTTAACACCTGTTGATAAAAAGTAACGAAAGTCGAATTTGATAAGTAATAATTGCTATGTTGGATCTGCAGGATAAATTCCCGTCTTCTGTTTTCTCACCTGAACACTGATCGAGCGTAGCACTAACCCGACCGAATACAAGTCGCATATACACTTGTTGATCAAAAGTAACGAAAGTCAAACTTGATCTGTAGTTTGACGAAAGACATAGATAACGACTATAGTCCCCCTGGTTTCATCGGTAAGGGACTAATAAATTTTAAAGGTATAACAATCATATGTTATATGGAACTATTCAAGCTGCTCCCAGTAGTAGTCTAGCTAGCTGCAATAATGTAGCCCTCTCTGATTTTTTTTTTTTTAGGGAGAGGGCTACAACTCCTTCGGATCTCCGTAATGGTGCAAATGCGGGAGTGATTCACTCTCGCAACATTTGCGCTCATTCTAAACATTTCCTGACTTTCTTTACGTAAATAAAATGATATTCTATGTTTCTTAGTCAAGATATAAATTTACAACCTGCAACTTAAGATTTGTGAGGCTGTAAACTTCCGATTGTCAAGTCATTTGCATATGCCATATAAGGTAGTATTTAAATCAATAGACAAGTATGGAGGGGAAAGCTATTTCGTCGGTATTGAAAAGGTTTGAATTTAATATCAAGTTAAAAACCGTACAACAGAGTGTAAATTCTTTCTGCAACAATATGATTTTCCTTTCTTTGTCGAAGTGGCTCGAGTAACTACATTTTCATGCTGATTGTCAATGTTTAGGGTTTTCATTAGATCCACCTACGAGATCTCGCGATAACAAGCATGGCGGAGCAGACGAAGAATTTTGCATGCTGTATATTATATTTAATGAAAAACATCTTTATTAGACATGCCCGACCACAAAGTTGGTACTCCTTTTGGTGTAAACAACATTTGGGACTAATACACAAAGTTTATTATCGGTTATTCATAAAATTATTTTGCACCATTACGGAGATACTATGGAATTGTAGTCCTATCCCGAAAACGTCAGAATAAAAAAAAAAATTGGATAGGGCTACATTATTGCAGCTACCTTGGCCCATATCTGAAGACTTTCCATATATATTTGTATGTAAAACCTTAGTCCCTAATATGGCCCCAACCTACCCCTCGAGGCCATGAGTTTTGCAAACTTGAATCTACACTATGTCAGAAAGCTGGCATGTAAATGTCAACTTCCTTGGCCCAATGGTTCTTGAGAAGAAGGTTTTTAAAGATTTTTCATATATTTGTATGTAAAACTTTGATCCTGCCTTGTGGCCCCATCCTACCCCCGGGGGCCATGATTTGAACAAATTTGAATCTGCACTATGTCAGAAAGCTTTTATGTAAAAATCAGCTTTTCTAGCTCAGTGGTTCTTGAGAAGAAGATTTTTAAAGATTTTCCATATATATTTATATGCAAAACTTAGATCCCCCCTTGTGGTCCCATCCTACCCCCAGGGCCATGATTTGAACAAAGTTGAATCTTCACTATGTCAGGAAGCTTTCATGTAAATCTCAGCATTTCTGGCTCAGTGGTTCTTGAGGAGAAGATTTTTAAAGATATATATTTGTATATAAAACTTTGATCCCCTATTGTGGCCCCATCCTACCCCCGGAGCCATGATATGAACAAACATGAATCTGCATTATGTCAGGAAGCTTTCATGTAAATATCAGCTCTTCTGGCCCAGTGGTTCTTGAGAAGAAGATTTTTAAACGACCCCACCCTATTTTTGCATTTTTGTGATTATCTCCTCTTTGAAAGGGACATGGGCCCTTCATTTGAACAAAATTGGAAGCCCTTCACCAAAGGATGCTTTTTGCCAAGTTTGGTTGAAATTGGCCCTGTGGTTCTGGAAAAGAAGTCGAAAATGTAAAAAGTTTACAGACAGATGGACAGACAGACAGACGGACGGACAGACGACGGACAACAGGCGATCAGAAAAGCTCATTTGAGCTTTCAGCTCAGGTGAGCCAACAATATCTGAATGCAAAGTGAAGACACGAAGAATACTGAAGATTTTTTTAAATTGGTCACTATTTTGCCGTTTTATCCCGCCCCTAAGGCCCAAAGGGTGCAGGAGTCCTGGAATTTACAATTTATGCCCCCCCCCCCTCCCCTTGTCTCAAAGATACTTCAACAAATTTGAAAAGAATTGGAATGGTAGTTATCAAGAAGTTAAAGATGTTCAATTGTTAACGCACGACGAACTACGTCGGATGCAGACTATTTGCACAAGGTCATCTGCGTTTATTCAGGTGACCTAAAACTTTTTATTGTTACATACTAGAATGGATTTTAAGATGGCAACATTAAACATATTCAAAGACTTTCATATAACTATTATGAAAGTTGATATTTTATACATGTATTACAAATCAATTTATTGACCTTGTATTTTTAAAAGTCGTTTTCTCTGACACACCATTCCAAACTTTAATTGTAGCTGATGTATATGTATTAAAATCCAAGCATGGTAGTGAGGAAATGAGTGGTATGAAGAGGTTTGAAAAGGAATTGGAAGGAGAGAAGTAGAGAGGAAGTGGTGCAGAGAGAGAGAGAGAGAGAGAGATGAAAGTGTTGTGAAGAAATGGAAAGGCATAAATAAAGCCAGGAGATGAGAAAGAGAGATAGTGGGAAGAAGAAAGGTAGTAGTGTGATGATAATGGGTGAAAAAGAAGGAGAGGAGAAAAAGTAAGAGGAGGGAAAAATAATAGAGGAAAAGGAAGAGGAAAGAAAGATAATGGGCTGGAGGAGAGAGGGGGTGATGAACAAGAGGATAGAGGGGAATAACCCAAAGAAGAGATGGGGAAGCACAAAAGAAGAGAGAAGGAAGGAAAGGGGCGGGTGAGAAAAGGAAAGTTGAAAGGATTAAAGAGAGGAACAAAGAAAAAGGAGAGACCAGGGGAAGATGGTGGGGAAGTAGTGGGACGAAAGTGGAGGGAGAAGACAGAACGGTGGTCAGGAAGAAAGGGAAAGGAAGAGTGGGGGAGAAAGGAATATGGGAAATTAATAGAGTATATGGGATAGGGAGGGAAGGATGTATGGGAGAGGGGGAGGATGTATAGGAGAGGGAAGGGGGATGTATGGGAGAGGGAAGGATGTATTGGGAGAGGAAATGTATGGGAGAGGGGAGGGAGGATATATGGGAGAGGGAAAGGAGAATGTATGGGAGAGGGAAGGGAGAATGTATGAGAGAATGAAGAGAGGATGTATGGGAGAGGAAATATATGGGAGAGGGGAGGGAGGATGTATGGGAGAGGGAAGGGAGGATGTATGGGAGAAGGAAGGGAGAATGTATGGGAGATGGAAGGGAGGATGTATTGTAGAGGAAATGTATGGGAGAGGGGAGGGAGGATGTATGGTAGAGGGGAGGGAGGATGTATGGGAGAGGGAAGGGAGAATGTATGGGAGAGGGGAGGGAGGATGTATGGGAGAGGGAAGGGAGAATGTATGGGAGAGGGGAGGGAGTATGTATGGGAGAGGGAAGGGAGAATCTATGGGAGAGGGGAGAGAGGATGTATGGGAGATGGAAGGATGATGTATGTTAAAGTGAAGGGAGGATGTATGGGAGAGGGGAGGGAGGATGTATGGGAGAGGAGATATACAGGAGCATGGGAGAGGGGAGGGAGGATGTATGGGAAATGGAAGGGAAGATGTATTGGAGAGGAAATGTATGGGAGAGGGGAGGGAGGATGTATTGGAGAGGAAATATATGGGAGAAGGGGGGAGGATGTATGGGAGAAGAAAGGAGGATGTATGTAAGATGGAATGGAGGATGTATGGGAGAGTGAAGGGAGGATGTATTGGAGAGGAAATGTGTGGGAGAGGGGAAGGAGGATATATTGGAGAAGGAAGGAGAGTGTATGTAAGAGGGAAGGGAGGATGCATGGGAGAGGGGAGGATGTATGGGAGAAGAAAGGAGGATGTATGTAAGATGGAATGGAGGATGTATGGGAGAGTGAAGAGAGGATGTATGGGAGAGGGGAGGGAGGATGTATAGGAGAGGAGATATACGGGAGAGGGAAGGGAGAATGTATGGGAGAGGGAAGGGAGGATGTATGGGAGAGGGAAGGGGAGATGTATGGGAGAGGGAAGGGGAGATGTATGGGAGAGGGAAGGGAGGATGCATGGGAGAGGGAAGGGAGAATGTATGGGAGAGGGAAGGGAGGATGCATGGGAGAGGGAAGGGAGGATGTATGGGAGAGGGAAGGGAGGATGTATGAAATGGAAAAGATGGACATGTCTGCCCTGTATAAAGGAAGAGAGGGCTGATAGGATGAAACGTATATAAAGTACAAATTGTACAAAGTCACCAGGACGAATGTTAACTGAACATTGCACGTCTGGATGTGATAGGTAATTCAGCTGTGTTCCGATGTTTTCTTTCGGGTGATGAAACTCAGAAAGTGGGTGGGGTAAAAAAGAAAAATGTAGATTAGTTTAGGTTCCAGTGTAGATTCCTGTTTATTCAGAATTAATATTTTGGTGAGATCCAATAGGAACCATCATCTTATATTTCTGACTGTTCAATGTTCATTAAAATTGTTACTTCAAGGCAAAATCGATTGAATTCTTTTCTTAGCCCTACGTCATTCTAGCCAAACCGAAAGTAGAAATTGATCCATATACTATATATTACAGATTACATGTGTATTGTACATAATGAATGTTGAAATATTCTATTTTGTTATTTCTATCAATATTATCTTTATAGAATTTCCTGAATTCATTGTTTACTAAACTCGTCCTCAGTAGGCCTGTTCTATCAGTATCACGTGCATGGTACAGGCATATAATAAGTAACGTGAATAATTATATATCAGTATATAAATATACACAGTGACTGTTGTGTCTAACACTGATGTACTAGTTTATATAATAGATCAATAATAAATGTTATGCTACATAAAACAACTCACAGCAGTTGGCAATCAGAAGACGCTCGGCCTTTTAAAAAAAACGGTTACGGAAATGGCCGAGTTGTTACGATTGAGCAGTTGGCCATCAAACGTATCCGGGTTTCTATAGGTCTACGTGGAGTCAAGTAAACTCGTACCCTGACCGACTCGTACCCAGGTCAACTTGTACCCAATAGGTCAACTCGTACCCAAAACGTAAAAGTCAACTCGTACCCAAGAATCTGGTTACGAGTTGACTCCTCCTCTTCAATTGATGACAACTCGTACCTAAGCGATATATCACTTATATGCGCATAGATATATTGCATTATGGGCAGATTCTTGGGTACGAGATGACTTTTGCCTTTTGGGTACGAGTTGACCTATGGGGTACGAGTTGACCTGGGTACGAGTCGGTCAGGGTACGAGTTAACTAGAAATCGTCTACGTCATTCCGTGATTCTATATATAGAATACAGCAAATGTTTAGTTTTTTAGTTTAAACAATATTTATTCGTAAATAATTCGATAATGTTTACAAACAATGTCTTATACATGAAATAGATTGAGAAACAAGCCAAAAGGCTTATATTAATCTCGCTCTAAATATCTTACAAGTAAGAGGTGAATGAAAATTCTAAGTAAAATAGTCGTATACTAATTATTACAATACATGCAAAAAGAAATAGGAATAAGAGAGAAAAGCTGGAATTGAGTATTGGTAGAAAAAACACCACACGTTTATACCGAGCGAAGCTCGGACGGGCCGAAGGCCCGTCCGCGAAGCAAGGCTCTAAAGGTAACACGCATGTAAAAGAAAAAAGTCAAAATCAGCAAAAGAAAAAGAGATAATCTCTATATACGTTCACTGAAATTTTCGTGATCCATATGGGCGCCGCCATTTATTTTTTCATTACCTGCTTCAACAGTTATTCGTGTTTTATTTTGAATGCCAATAATAGAAGACTCTAACGTGCAATTCGTAATTTAAACACTCAGTTTGTTCAAAGTGAATAGTATATAATTATCATTGTAACAGGTTTTAGCAAATAAATACATATAAAACCGTAATACAACTAAATAAATGAACGAGTTCATGAGTTTCTTTGAATAAGAATAAACGATAAAATTACGGTTACTTTTTTACCATTTTTAATTTATTGGTTAATTTTGTTTAGTTTTAACGGCCTTTTTCATTGCATACGGAATGTATTATTGTTGTTTATAATTGTTTGCTTTGAAAAAGAGAAAAAAGCCGAGGCTAAATGTGACGTCACAGTTTACGTCGCCTTGCGTTTTATTTCCCGCGTTCAATGAATAGGCGGATCATGTAAAACTGCTGTCCCCATATAAACCCCTTTAATATTGAGATGTTTCTGGGTGTTTAGCGCAAGGAAATTTCATTCAAAATTTATATTTTTAAGTGAATCATAATCTACCGTACTTAACGGAATTATGACTACCACTCGGGACACGGAGTTACGTACATGCTTCGCTCGGTCCAACGGTCACACCGTATACATATTATGTATGATAAGTGTCGATACAGATCAAATGCATATAAACTATAGACAAAGTTGAAATAGTAAATGTTTAAAGGACACATACAAATAAAAAGTGTGGGTGGGTGGGTGGGTGGATGGCACGGGCACTTGTTTCTGTAAATGACTTATGACCTCTGTATACTAATAACAACACAAGGTACCTAGCTTCAAATGACACAGAATGGCACCCCCTGAGAATGTCGGCCTTTTGAGCTTCCAGGGAATATGCTATGTAAATATATTTACTACCGTTGTTTTGTACAATCATTCAACTTAAAAACCATGTATGACATGACTGCATTCGTTGCCTCTTATCGCCGAAAACTGCAACAAAAAATGGATTTTCCGTTTTATACCACGAAGTGCTATGTACTGATACCGCACAGAATACGTGGGCGATTTTGACTGGCTTCTTCTATTACGTTTGGAATTCTTTAGAGTTATTTATAAAAAGATAGCGCATCAGAGATGAATTAAAAATAACAGGCAATTTCGATTGATGTAGTTGTTTCACGCTTTTCACAAGCTATAGAGATTGGCCTTCTACTGGACTGGTATAATATAGAATATACTTATCATAAACAGTATAAGGTATTTAAGGCTTACAAAAAAGAATGTTTACGATTACATAAATCGAAATTAGGATGGAATAGACGGGGAAACCACACATTTCGGAGAAATAATCGCCGCCCCAAAAAATCAGAAAAATGGGGGGGGGGGGGTGTCCATACTTCAGATGCCTGTGAATTTTTCCATATCGGCACAGATCCGTAATATTAGGGATGCGGGGGAGGGGGTTCGCTGGAGAAGTTGGAAGTTGCACATGGCTTGTTTAAATTTCCTGACAGACAATGATACAAATATGATAGTCATGATAAAGACCTTCAGAACCTTAATTAGTGTGTGCAGGGGGGGGGGGGGGTTATAGTGTTCGTCATTGCTGTCTCAATTTTTTCCCCTCAGGCTGGGAGGGGGGGGGTATTCTTTGCTCCAGGGCTTCAATTCATAACTTTCAAGCTTACATGCATTAATATCTTCTCATTCACTATGTAACCGGATTATTTGTTTAAGACTTCTTCCAACAAAGTCTTAACCTGAAGACTTATACTAACAAAGTCTTATTACTCAATTCGCGTTGGTTTCAAAGTTTATTTCTAACATAAACTCAGCAACATTCAAATACAATACCAGGTTCTATTCTCTTCTCCTTTTGACAAATTTACAAACGTATATATATATGAAATGGGTACGTGATTAACATTATTGACACTAATGCACTATAATAAACGCAGCTGCAGTAGTGTACATTTTTGGTAACAAAACTGTCCCAACTGCCAATCATCTATGGGTGATGCAGGTACTGGAATAACAGTATCGCGAGTTTTACTCATAAAGGTCGTACAAAACATGGTGACCTTTATGTATTTGTTTGCAATGCGGCTGACATAATTTCATCAGCTAAAATGACTAAATATGATCAGTGCGATTCCACAGGCCTGCATCACTCACATACATTGTAAATTTAATAATATAATTGGTAATTAAGGCTAATATAATCGATAAAGATAATGCAAGACTAATATAAGTGATAATACAATCAATTCTTAAGGTCATCTGGTTACAACTACTACATAGTACTATCAAAAATAGTGGAGGGGCCATTCTCGCAATATATCTTCATTTGCATGCATGAAAATAACAGTTAATGTTAAGGGTTGGCCAGTCGCCCCCGAAAAACATTGATATGTGCCTGCAGCGTTCTTGGTACTTATGGTGGGTTTCATAAAACTTCAATGCAACAACAGGTACTTGCCACATCAATACATACTACAAAGTCAATAACACATCACTAAAAAAACTTTCCTTGCTCTATTTTGCATACTTCCAAATAATCTTTTATCTGTATTTTCTCTGACTTTCCATAGATCTGCATGAAACATGCAATTGGCAGAAATATTTCTCATACTAGTTAATAGTTAACGAAGTTGTATTTACAGTAAGTCATAATTTCATTATTATCTTCATCAGACATGATTCTGACACGAAAATATTTTTAAATCTCCACTCGGGAAGTCTTACTAGCTTCTATCTTCTGATGACATGTAAAATCCCGAAACAAACGAACAGCTTTGGTTTTTTTGAGTAACTAAAAATAGCGTACAGCGTCTTCAATTCAATTTTTTTTTATTTTGTTAACAAAGCAATATGTTCAAGATTTTTTGGTAATAAACATCGTATCAATTTATTGTGATAATAAAGCAATGATACTTTATTTTTCAACACAACGAATATACAATTTTCATTCTGTGCGGTATCAGTACATAGCACTTCGTGGTATAAAAAATGGACTTATAAATTTTCTATGATGTTCAGAAGTTGATGTATATAATAATAGGCCTACTGCTCCCTACATTACGATTGATTTTCGTAACTAATAAAAATAATAACTATGGCGTTATAACAGGCAACTTTCTCGCTATATAATGCAAAATTTCACGGATACACGCGTAACTTTCGATGAAAATTACGCGTTCTAATGCGAAACTTTCAAGTTAATTATAACGCGTAGATTTTGCTTATAATCCCGAAACGTTGACGTAAACCCCGATTTATCGATTAAATGCGCTCAATATCATAAAAGTAGCACGAAATCATTTGTTCATTACGATGAAGAATAACGATAGACTTCACCGTATACAATGTCACATTCGAGGAGTCGTCACTGTGCAGCATGAGGGCTCGGCTCCGAATCGGAGAAAACGCAGTATCACTGAGTACGAGATCGATTTTCTCATAAACTACACCATATTTCTGCAAACATCATATTGCATAGAGTGTGGTAGATATATTTTGATCTTTCAAATTTTTCACCGAATTTCAGAAACCCGTACTTTCCTCAAACACTTCGTTCGCGTTTCACGAGTACGTCTACAAAGTTGAAATCGATGACTTAAACCAATCTTTTTTGGTCATTTCATCTCTCTGCCTACTTGATTTGTTTGATAGAGAGTATGTATATCCTGATACCATGATTATTGATGATTTTATCGCCCTTTTACTTACATTTCACATGTAATTTGCACAAAATCTTACCAATTTGTAATGTGTCGCATGAGGACTTAAATATGGCATGCCGCGAGGAGTATGCTACATATATTTTACTGTATCTCGAGGCTTTGAAGTTTGACCTTTGGGCTGATTAACATTAAGTTTACCATGATCCTTTTAATACCACAGATTTGTCAGTTTTCTTTTCATATTTCAGTGTAAATTATGATGTAAAAGAAGTCAAATCTGTCAACGAATGAAAACTAAAACCTTTAAGCTCCTATATGTAACCATCGAATCTATGTCCTGTACTCCAATTGCCCTCACCTGTTAGAAAGCATACTTATACACCCTTGGAAGGACTAACGCCAAAACAAAATATTTATATATATACCAAAAGTACATCCACATTTAGCGAAACGGAAAGTTTGTAATCTCCCAGACATCATTTCCACCATTATCAAAGTCCTCCTCGTGATAAAACGAATCAAATCTTGTGGGGATCCGGGTTAGAATAGATCCTCAGTACCCCCTTGCTTGTCGTAAGAAGTGACTAAATGGGGCGGTCCATCGGATGAGACCGCAAAAACCGAGGACCCGTGTCATAGTAGGTGTGGCACAATGCAGATCCGTCCCTTCTCAAAAGCCGTAAGCGGCGAACATACATGTACATGAAGGCCTAAATCTTGCAACCCTTCACCGGCAAAGTTCTCGGAAGTGACGTTAAACAATACACAAATGATCAAACAAGCTAAACGATATTTATTTACATTATCCCCATCACCAACTGAATTCATACCCTGCACAAATAAAACCAGATACATGTATATACATATCATGAGCCAATTTGTATGTTAGTATCTAGTTATTTGTGTAAGAAGGACAAGTTTGTCACCTGTAGAGGACTTCATTATGCCCGTACTTTCTAAAGACAGTTCTGGTATATTGTTATCCTGATCCGTCATTTCGTCTGTCACGCTTTTTTCTTCCTCAGACTCCTCTTTTATTGCAAGCAGTTGCTAATCATTATTTTGGAATATGATAGGTGATATCCTGTAAATGTGCAATAAGGTTTCGGAAGTTTCATTTTTATCCCCGGGGGATCAAAAATAACATTTTTACGGACAAAAGTAACCCCCGCTTCCCAAAATTCCACTTCCGTATAACGCAATAGCATAATGGTAATTGGTGGTATCATATAGATGTGGAATTAGGTTTCAGAGTTTTCATTTTCACCTTGGGGGCTAATTAGGAATTGAGAA
The DNA here is from genome assembly GCF_947568905.1 of Ostrea edulis. Classification (NCBI taxonomy): domain Eukaryota; kingdom Metazoa; phylum Mollusca; class Bivalvia; order Ostreida; family Ostreidae; genus Ostrea; species Ostrea edulis. The sequence goes on along the minus strand of NC_079165.1, from coordinate 89,638,883 downwards.
AACGATTTTTTTTTTCTATAGAAAACCTGGTTCTCAGAACTCGTCTTACACTTTATACAGTAGCCAAATCATCTATTGGGAGGTTATTGGTGGTGTCCTTTTTAGATGTGCAATAAGTTTTCTGTTTTACCTTGAGGGGCAAATGGGTGGAAAAACGAACAAAAACGTATTGTTCATTGCATTGTGTCATGTGCAGCAAAAGTATATTTACATCAAGGGTTGGAATCTCAACCATTTTGAAGATATTTGAACAATCAAAAAATGATGGGAGTTGGAATTACCCCAGGCTACGTGCCCACCAGAATTTTTAATGCATCTTGATATGTGAAGCAGGAATATATTTGGTGTAGGGGGTTAGTATCTCAATTGTTTAAATATATTTCAACAATCATGAAATAGGGTTGGGATGACCCCAGGGTACTTACCTAACAGAATACTTAATGTATCTTGACATATGCCGTAATAATATATATGTACAGATACATTGTATATGGTATGAAAAAGTGAAGATAACGAACAGTGATGAATCTCATAACTCCTATAAGCAATACAAAATTAAGAGTTGGACCCCCGTTAATTGCACACACTATATATACAAGTACGACGAAAATATAATGATCGTATTTTCGTGTATCTTGCAGGATAACCTCCGAAGTTGAGAAATGTTTTGAAATAGAAAAGCCTCGGCTTTTGTATTTCAAACATTTCGAGACCAAGGAGGTTATCCTGCATGATACACGAAAACAAGAACTTTATTTTTATTCTACTACGGTTAAAAAATATACACCCGACTGTTTTCCTACATAGATACAAATTTGGGTCACTATGACGTCATGCAGTTTGAAACGGCCTATATATTCAATTTGTTTTTGCTGACGAAAAGAGTGATGTCAAATGATGTCAAAAATATGTAAAAAAAAAAAAAAAAAAAAAAAAAAAAAAAAAAAAAAAAAAAAAAATTTAAAAATTAAAAAATCTTGCACTTAATGATGCAAGCATGAAATTTTGCATGCATACTTCTCAGACATCATTCTGTCCAGAAAGAACGTTAGCCACCTGAAAAATTGAATATGGCCACCATTTTTCAAGATGGCGTCTTAGTCGTCAACAAATTAAAATTTCTGATAATGAAAGCTCTGTTAACAGTCTGTGTCTCAATTCAACTGCATATTTCCAACTGTAAACTGAATATGTATGGTTCTTTGGTTCTTAATCATGCATGAATTGGAAAATGTGTGCTTTTGGAACATTTTGTAGGTTTTATTACCCATTTATGTTTTAGTTAAAGGAATTTGAAGCTCTTATTTCGGAATTTTCTGTATCATGTCTTTACATCATTGCTTCTTATTGAGGATTTATCTTCTGTGAGTTTTTTTTTTTTTTTTGTATCTCTCTAAGGATTAAAAAAACATTAATGGTATTCGACAAAAAAAGTGTATGTCATATGGCACAACCAGGGCACACTGGTGACATCACTGCTGCAAAACTCAGCATGGGGTTCAATACCAGCTACACCAAAAGTTTCCAAGTATAGTGTTCTAAATACTATCTGACCAGCCCAAAAAGCATCTGCTTTGTTTTATAGTCAGATAGTCGCGCCTGAATAGACTGGGTGTGCCATCGCGGGAAAGCCGAGCCAAGGGTATCGGGACATTTGTTGCCCGGACGGTGCACAGACTGCACTGAACTTGAATGGTATTGGATGAACGATCGGGCTAAGTGTAGGTATTTTGATTAAATCCGAATTTGGTTGTATCCAATATTTCAATGTGCGTTTTACAATTTGAGGTGGTAAAAGGATGGCTTCCAATTCACTTCGGGGATACATGCCCATCCTCAAATCAACAATGAATTTCGTAAGGGAAATTTTGTCATTCACAAATCCTGTCACGAATTTTCCACTTTAGCAATTGACCAAGCTCAGGGACAATCCAATGCATTGATTAAAGGTGATGGTGGTGCTATAGGAGTCACAGAAGATTCATCAGCACTAAGGCGATAGATGGTGACAGGTCCTGAGGTCGCTCGCATAGTTTCCCAATATGAAAAACTTTCTGGTGCAAAAAATCCTAATGATGAGGTGAAACATCCTGAACAAACTAAACAAGTACAACGGATTTCATCGAAAGGGTAGATCAATTAAATGATACGATGAAAGAAATGGGCAATCCTTTCATGGAAGACACAGATGACTGTTAACACTAGATACTAAGAGTGTTGCTCAGCCAAGTGCCGCAGAGATGACTGCAAACCACGTTGTCAACAGTAAATAAACGTTTGGTGACTTTATGAAGAGTTTACAAGAAGGAAGAATCCAAATTCAATCAATTTTTCAGGCAACAACTAGACCCAACATTTAAAGACCTAAACCAGAAACATTTGAAGGAAGAATGCCAGCTATTTTTGCAAACTTTTCATATCCTGTCAGTCAAGAAAATGTGATCTCTAGGAATCTTTTAGGCATGAAAACCAAGCATTCCCTGCGTCACTTAGTGATAACGGAAAACTTTTGTCAAAAGTGTCAGCTTGTTCCACTACTTGAAGATAAAGCAACTCTTCCAGACATATTTTCAGGCGTTGAAGTTTATATCATTGATGTGTCAGCTTTGGTTAATGCTATTCCAACTCGGAACATCCAAAACGTTTGAATAACATGTTATATGTACGAAGGAATTTGCTTCCAAGATTTAATCCTATTCTTCAAAATACTTGAGGACAAATTGTTTTCGAATTTACAGGTCATGCAGTTTAAACGCAGAAAGAAGATCTAAAAGAGGTGTTGGATCTAGTCGCAGGGTAACCATTTCTAGTAAAATCCCATCGAACTGGCAAAGTTTTTACCAGATACAATGTAGTAGGAACAAGACTGAAATATTTTTTGTTCCTTGCCATAAAAATCGTGGAACACAAAGGTAATATTGTACTTCCTACGTGAAAGGAAACTGTGCTCTGCAACTAAGATATCCGGGCGAAAGATATTCCAAACTGTAATCACTAGGGAAAAGAGGATACAAGATTATTTGTTCATGCAAGACATGTTGCAGAACATGGGAGTCAATCAGTACGTATCAAAGCAAGTGACACTAACGTTTTAGTAGCAGTGAGTGGGGTTTTTGTTGTTGTTTTGTTTGTTATTAAAATAGTCTCGGAGTTCGAGCACTTTGGATTGAGTTTGGACAAGGTAAAAATCTTGAATGGATTCATGTCCGTGACATCTGCACTGCTATTGGGCGTGAAATGTCTCGTGGAATCTCATTTTTTCATGCTTTTACTGGCTGTGACGTGGTCTCATCTTTTCGCGGTAAGGGCAAGAAGAAAGCATAACAAACGTGGAATGTGTTTCCACAAGTGATAGGTATTTACAAAGCTAAGTCACTATCCACTCGAAATAAGTGATCGAGACCAAGAACTGTTTGCTATTACATGTACAACGTACGACATGTCTAGTTCAATTGTGGATATTGATGCAGCTAGATTAGATCTTTTTGCAAGAAAACAGGTATCTTATGACTCTACTCCAACGACACGCGCGACTTTGATCAAACATGTATAGTGCGCTGCATATTAAGCTGGATGTATATGGGAACAAACGTTGTGCCAGATGGAAACTGCTATTCTGGGGGATTGGGGCTGGGTCAAGAAGAGCGATTCTTGGGGAATTTTGTGGACTAACCTTGCCCCAATTGCTCAGAGTTTCCAACAGTTGACACAATGCGGGTGCAATACTGAGTACATGTTTTCAGACTCGCAAATAGTATTTGAATTTGAACTGTTACTCCTTTAATAACGCATATTTCTGTACAAGCATCATTAAATCTTCTTATCCTTTTTGTAGTCTGATGTTACGTTTATTATGACTGGATCTTATTGGTTATAATTCATCATCAATCGGCAATGTTTGAAGATGGTCGCTAACTATAAAAGTCGGAGATTTCTGTATATTTACAATCTATTAATGATTGGGGGGGGGGGGGGGGGTGTATTTTGAGTTCGAATGTTGTGTTTGTGAATAAAGTGCAGGGTGTGCTAAGTTTTCAATAGTGAAGTTTTGTTTTGAAAATTATAAAAAAAAATTCTTGAAATTCTGAATATTTTCGACTGTAATTCTATTTTCGAAACTAAATGTGTACATTTGGTGGTATTTAAGTAAAGCTAGGGCCATGACCTATTTAATTATACTTAATTAGAGCTCCATTATCAGTTTTTATGAATACTGGACATCAAAAAAGCCTATTAAGTCGAGATTGCCTGTGTTAATTTCATGACGGCAGCCATCTTGGATTCAAGATGGCCGCCAATGTAAAAATTGAGAAGGCTAACGTTCTTTTTCCTAAAAGTGATATCTATAGAGCATTCGTGCAAAGTTTCATGCTTGCATCATTAAGTGCAAGATTTTTTTTTTTTTTTTTTTTACAGATTATGCCCCACAGGGGTGTTCTAGATCTATTTTGAAAAAAATATTTCAGGTATTTAGTTTAATGTTAACAGCTTATATCAATTGCTTTGAATGCAGTTCAAGAAAAAACTTGTCTGTGCATCGCCATGTTTACATTTGTATGGCTCTCGAAATACAGATGATTGGTTTACACTGAATGCTTGTTTTGCACATGCGGGGATCTTGGTCTTAAAAAAACCCATCTTCGTTTGGCGTTCGACTTTTCAATGGTGTGCAAGTATGTTTTGTAACAGATGCGAGCTATCTGATTACAGGACATATATTCGATGGTATACATTTAGGTACACTTTATAGCTTTTTAAATAAGTTTCAGTTTTGCCGATAGCCCATGCACTTTTCATTCTATTCCTAGGAGATTGTACTTTTTTCCAACCAGATTTTATTTTGAAATATGAAAAGAAAACTGACAAACATGTGATATTTTAATAAAAAGGATCATGGTAAACTTAATGTTAATCAGCCCAAAGGTCAAACTCCAAAGCCTCGCGATACAGTAAAATATATGTAGCATACTCCTCGCAGCATGCCAGATTTGAGCCCTCATGCGCATGGAGCGCCAAATTAACATAAACTCAAATAATTGAAGATATCCATACATGCGAAACATTACAAATTTGTAAGATTTTGTGTAAATTACATGTGAAATGTAAGTAAAAGGGCGATATAATCATCAACAATCATAGTATCGGGATACATGTATACTCTCTCTATCAAACAAATCAAGTAGGCAGAGAGATGAAATGACCGAGAAAGATTGGTTTAAATCATCAATTTCAACTTTGTAGACCTACTCGTGAAACGTGAACGAAGTGTTTGAGATAAGTACGGGTTTCTGAAATTTGGTGACAATTTGAATGATGAAAATATATCTACCACACTCGATGCAATATGATATTTGCAGAAATATGGTGTAGTTTATGAGAAAATCGATCCCATTCTCGGTGATACTGCGTTTTTTCACTTCGGAGCCGAACCCTCATGCTCCACAGTGACGGCTCCTCGAATGTGACGTTGTATACGGTATAAAAGTGGATGTCAGGTGAAAATAAACATGATGTCGCTGCTACGTAGGAATCGATGTGATAGCGCATGTAAGGGAAGGTGCTTACTGATTTCACATAAAATATGATATATCTATAATAGATTACATATTAATATATTGTTACTTGTTTTTGACATATTCTTGAATTGACTGTTATAACTTATCGACATTTCATTGTAGATTTTCAGCATGGAAAAAATGACGTCAGAATCACATTCGTTTACAATATTGCGCAGGGTTTCCCGAAAGTGACGGAATTAAGGATTTTATGTATTTAGACATTCACCTTTTAGAATCAATTATTATAGATACGATTTGATTTCCCCTCTTTTTATAGTACGCACCGATTTGTAACCGGTAACCTGGGGCCGAAACGTCATTTAGTCTATCGTTCATTTACATCGGGATCGATATTCCATAAATTAGTAACAACTTCGTGTACACCCCTGACCAGAATATCCAATGAATATAAGTTAACTGCAGAATCATAATATTTTACACTAAACGAAATGATTCACAGTCTCTTTATAATTAACAGCAGTGGGTAAGTATTACCAGTTTTACCAACACACTCTTCCTGTTTTCAGCAGTCTGATAACTTTCGGGAGATAAAATATTTCGCCATGGAAGTCATCATTTGAACGGAAAATTTAGTAATAGGTCTAGTTTTTATTATGGAATTTACATACCTAGACAATAAGTAATGCAGCATTAATAGTGATAGAGAGTTGGTTTAATAGTCAAATAATTTATTTGAGGCGACCAAGGTGCACATTAATTGCTAGAACCAACCGAAGCTGAATCAGTGATAGTCCGAAATATCTGACGTTTTTCTAGCTTTTTTATGAATTAAAGAAAATATTACACCAAAATTCGATAACAGAAGCACACAATTGTAGTCAACCGAATTTTCGCTGTCATTTGAGCGAACGAGTCACGTGACTCAAAACTCGACAGTTTGTTAAAATGTTTTCAAGAGACTGTTTATGTGATGAAAGAACCCATTAAATCGATATTAGTATGTAGAAGAAGCATCATTTTATTGATTAGTTATGAGTTTAACACTGAATTTGACTTGCAAGTATTTAAAATTGGCCTGAGAATTCCGCTGCCTCCAGCTTTGGCAAAATTTCCAGTTTACGTAATGGTGCTGGTTCTGACTTGGTAAATATCCAAATCATAAAAAAGCCAGGAAAACATCAGGTATTTCGGACTAAATTAGTGAATGTAAATTTTCAGGCATGAATTATAAAGGACTGCTCCGAACTTCGGTGAAGGCATCCAGCCAAGCCAAATCTCAGCCGAGATTAGTGGTTGGATCTAATATACATGTGTAACTGGTACCAGTCTGTCTATCTACAGTGATTTCTACTTATGCCAAATACTGCAGGGCCATTACATATGTTTTAGAATGTAATTCAATTCCAAATATCTTCAGAGGCCAATGACTTTAATATAAGCAGAGCACGCTGTATATACAATGCAGAGCTGCCAATCCTCACAATTTTGGCGTAAGGCTTAGTATACGATTTTAGGGCCGAAAATATGCCTTACAATTTCAATGTACATCTTCCGATTTTCGCTTATTTGACATTTCGAAATTTTTAGAGCTGTCCGTCATTGGTTTTTACTTTTATAATAAACAAGCTATAGTCGTTACTACGTTTGTTTGCATAGTCTATATCTATACAGAGTCCCGATCATTTTAATGCTTTGAAATAAACAATATGACAATTACTACTAAACGTAAAGCATGGTTGATGGAAATAACAACAATACTCCCCCAAAGAAGAAAACCTAATGGAGCTAGAAATTCAAAGAACAATATGCAAGTACACTGTAAACATCTATTATTCGTTTCAAAATCAGAAAGGGGGAGTTTAGGCCAAAAAAAATTACATGTTTGTTTCAGGTCGCCTCCGATTTCAAAAAAGGGTCGGTAGGTAGGCTTTTTATTTTTTTTTTTAATATATTTTTTTTTTCAAATAAATATGTGCCTTCAATGAAAATTTGATAGTTAAAGTTGTTTAATAGATAAAAAATTGGTTCAGAGCACAATGTTTTATTGACAATATGCACAGTATGTGATTGAGTTTTGATATACATTTACAATAAATGTCTTAGCATATTAAAATTGTCAGACATCATATATGGAGCAGAAACCGTACGCATTTCTAAAGGTGGTACAGATTATGCTAAATAGTTGTACACACTTTCCTACATGTATTTATTCATAAACATTGTCATTTGTTTGTAATCAATGTGTCAGCTACTTCTACTCAAAACACAATATTCAACCACATACACAATACATTTGACAAAAAGCATTGCATAGTATATACATGTAGTTCATACAATGTTTATTAGGCTAAAGACTACCCTAGCACTTGGTTTGAGTGACTTTGTACATGTACATATTCTCGTGGAAGTCCTATTCTTCCACCGAATAGTTCTTTATAATTACTTACATGCTTTGACATACTACAAGTAATATAAAAACATATAGTTTAGGCGTTCAGTTAATTTCGTTTTTGAATAAATGATTCGTGGCTTTGAACACTCTGTACAAGTTACCAGTGAAGGGATTTTTTAGCCCTTGAATCCAGGGGCCAGGGCCTTTAAGTTCGGGAAAAATAGCGATATTTGATTGAAATTGGAAAATTTGTTTTATATAAATGAATAAGAAAAACAAGCAAAAAGTTCACCATTTGATATTTTATTTTCAATGTGGCTGGCTTAAACAAACTTTCATTTCCGGTCTTTAGCAAAGAAAAAACTGTCACAAATGTTTTGCAACAGAGTGGCACTGAGGTTGGATGGCCCCTCATGGTATATTCTCATCAAACCATCCATCATTTGGGAATTTTTTGGCATCATTTTGGGAAACACATCTACTTTTCAGCATTGCCCATGATTAGGAATGGGGTCGAATTTCGGCACTCTACAGACCCTTAAAAAAAATCCCTGCAGTGCACGGGCGTTTTGGGTTGGAAAGAGTGATGGATCATTAAATTTTCTTCATATGTCGCAGGAACTGCTACTGGATCCAAGTGTGAGATAAAGAATAAAAACCTTCGACTACGAACGGGGTCTCGTTTGGTGCTAGCCCTCACTTCACATCCGCACGACTGTCCACTTTAAAATCTGCGCCTTGAATAGGTCGCTTAATATCGATTTGTGCAAGACAGTTGTCATAATATAATTGGGGTTCTGATACTGGCATTTAGGTAACTTTATTGCCGACACCGAAGCAGCTTCTAATAGATGTGCCGCCATTGTTGTCGTCGGTATTGTTAACTCGTACCAAATATAATAGATGTAATAGTTCGTACATCGATAAATTGAAATCGGAAAATTGAAAAAAAAATATATAGGGTTGGTGGGTATATTTAGGGTCGGTCGGGCGACCGGAAACAAACATATATTTTATTTTGGCCTTATATAAGTGTACAATATGTTTGACAAACTTTTCTCACGGTGGCGAAAATGACATTAAAAAAACTTGCCATAATAATTGATTCAGTAACTAAAATTATATATTAAAAAAACTTGCCAGAATAACTGACATGGTAACTGTAAAATTATATATGATTATACTAATGCTAGGTGAAGATAACGAACAGTGATCAATCTCATAACTCTAATGTAATAATATTTTTATGCCCCTGAGATCGGGGGGCATATTGTTTTTGTCCTGTCTGTCATTCTGTAATTCTGTCTGAAACTTTAACCTTGCTAATAACTTTTGAACAGTAAGTGATAGAGCTTTGATATTTCACATGAGTATTCCTTGTGACAAGACCTTTCTGTTGGTATTGAACCTTTTGAATTCTTTTTAAATTTTCGTCAGGTTTAACCTTACTTAAAGATAACTAAATGAGCATATAGATATACAAAATTTACATTGTTGGACAGTAAAAAGTATAAGCTTTCTGAATATATATACTTTTATTCGCATTGGAATAAAGATAAGAGAGTTGTTAGCATAATTATCAACGTGCAAGCTCCTAGTTCAAGTGATAACAGCATCAGAGTTGGCCTCAGTGCATAATTGGTGTCCAGGTAGCGTAGTGATTAGTGCATTTGCTTCTCACCACTACGACCCGAGTTCGATCCTCGTGATCGGCAGTGGTTGTATGTGAGAGGGTATGGTGGTCGGACACATGGTTTTCCTCCGGGTACTCCGGTTTCCTCCCACATAAACGACCCCCTAGCACAAACATCCATGCAAGTTGGTAAATAACTAGTATAGAGCTAATGTTTATTGTGGATTATGTATATCTGACTTTAAAAATAAAGATCATTATTAGGTCACCTGAATTATTCAGGTGACCTATTGCTATCTGTTTTTGTCCTTCGTCGTGCGTTAACATTTGAACATTTTCAGCTTCTTCTCTGAAACCCCTGAACCAATTTCAACCAATTTTGGCATATAGCATCTGTGGGTGGAGGGGAACAAAAATTGTGAAATTCGTGGTCCTTGCCCCCCTGGGGCCTGAGGGGTGGGACAAAAACCATCAAAATGAGTGTAATTTTAAAAAATCTTCTTCTTTACTCCTGGACATCAAGAAGCCAAACTGTGGGCATAATTATAATGAGCGTTGAGCCCTCTACCAAAATTGTGAAATTCATGGCCCCTGGGGCAGGGGTTCTTGTGTTAGGGTGGGGCTCTATTGGTCATATAGTGAAAATGTAGAAATTCTTTGAAAATCTTCTTCTCTGTCTCTGGGTATTAAGTAGACAAACTAATAGCATGATAATGATGAGCAAGGATGCCTCTTTAAAAATTGTGAAATTCATGGCCCCTGGATCAGGGGTTCTGGTGCTAGGGTGGGGCTCTACAAGTCATATAGTGAAAATGCATTATTTCTTTGAAAATCTTCTTCTCTGTCCTTGGGTATTAAGTAGACAAACCAATAGCATGGTTATGATGAGCAAGGATGCCTCTTTCAAAATTGTGAAATTCATGGCCCCTGGATCAGGGGTTCTGGTGTGTTAGGGTGGGGCTCTATTGGTCATATAGTGAAAATGTAGAAATTCTTTGAAAATCTTCTTCTCTGTCTCTGGGTATTAAGTAGACAAACTAATAGCATGGTAATGACGAGCAAGGATGCCTCTTTAAAAATTGTGAAATTCATGGCCCCTGGATCAGGGGTTCTGGTGCTAAGGTGGGGCTCTATAAGTCATATAGTGAAAATGCATTATTTCTTTGAAAATCTTCTTCTCTGTCCTTGGGTATTAAGTAGACAAACCAATAGCATGGTTATGATGAGCAAGGATGCCTCTTTCAAAATTGTGAAATTCATGGCCCCTGGATCAGGGGTTCTGGTGTGTTAGGGTGGGGCTCTATTGGTCATATAGTGAAAATGTAGAAATTCTTTGAAAATCTTCTTCTCTGTCCTTGGGTATTAAGTAGACAAACCAATAGCATGGTTATGATGAACAAGGATGCCTCTTTCAAAATTGTGAAATTCATGGCCCCTGGGTCAGGGGTTCTGGTATTAGGGTGGGGCCCTATTGATCATATAGTGAAAATGCATTTTATTTCTTTGAAAATCTTCTCCTCTGCTGCTGGGTATTAAGTAGACAAACTAATAGTATGATAATGATGATCAAGGATGCTTCTTTCAAAACTGAAATTTATGGCCCCTGGGTCAGGGGTTCTGGTGCAAAGGCGGGGCTGACCACATAGCTATTCAATGTTTCTTCCATCCAAAAGTAAAATTCTTATATTTAAACACAAACCTAATTCAAACATTGGAAGGTTGTTACATGATACTCAGGTGACCTATAAGGCCCCTGGGCCTCTTGTTATTATTATTATTAAAAGTTCATGTAATATAGAAATAACAACTGAATTAAAAAAAACTTAACAAGTGAAAATAACCTGAGTATTATGGGAAGGAGTAGATCCAAGAAAAACAAAATATGTCTATAAAGTACACTAATGGACCACCACACTTCTCAAAGTGTGAACCTTCAAAATAACTTCGAAAATATCCTAAACTATTTTTCCTGTAGCAATATAAAACTACTACTTATAAAATACAAGTCCTATGTAGAAAAATCTTATTTAGCAAAATAAATTAAGTTTCCTTAGGTAAGAGATCTAATTCACCTTGAGTCCGACTTTAAGGTTGGGTTTTCACAACAAAGAATTTAGTTCATTGTCAAATTGAGACAGTAAGAGAATTTAGGCGAGAAAATCATGCAGCAAAAGCTCGCACAATGCCTATAGCTAATATTGGCAGGGAAAAGAAAAATCATCGAACCTTGAGGTCCTTTAATTACCACAACCCAAAGTAACTCGAACGAGCCACATTCACATTTTTATATCCCCTCTAACCATTCAAACTCGACTTTACAATACCCCGCACAACAAGTGAAACATGAAATCTGAAATGTTTAAAGCCAAGACTTTTGACCAATCAGAAATATTGTTTTAGAAATAACTTTGAGAGAACTGTCAAAATGGAAGACCACTTCCTGTCAAAATACATATGCTTATTCAAACCAAGAAAGAAATCAAAGGATTAACGACAGAAAAAGTAATTAAACAGTAACAGTAACATTATTTACGTTAAAGAGGGAAATTTAGACACGTTTTGGAATTATAAAAATCAAAACTATTAAACACGAATGTACATTGTGTAACAGGAAAAAATGCAATGGACCAGACTGGGATTGGAACCCATGCCCCCTGATTCAAGTCAAGTAAATCTACCAACTGAGCTATTTGGCTAATGGTGATTGAACCCAACTGACCACTACATCCCTCCCTCCTCAGTGATTGTTTTTGGGCCACCGCTATTCAGCTGTTTCCCCTCACAAAAATTAGCTATTTTTCCACAATTATATATATATATATATATATATATGTTTTCCCCAATTTCAAATCTAGGGGATTGAGGCCATTTTAAACAAAAAGTTATCGTATATTGCTGTAAATACGTTTTTTTCTTCAGTTTTATTCTCCATTCCCCTGCACATGAAAAATGCTTTGTAAAGAATATGGAAAACAATGGAGGCATGCATTTGAGCAGATATACAGCGTAGTATATAGTTTCTAGACACACATTAAGCCATATTGTTGACACTTTCAGTTTGACTGCCATTATATGTAGGGTCAGGCTAATAACAGGAAGTGGCCAACAGTATAGGATTTTACTAAAATCCGAAAAATACAAACAGGAGAGACATTATGGAAACTTTATTAGTATAATATTTACAAGATTATGGGTACAAATGCCGGTAAATTATTTTTTAATGAAATTAGACAAAAGTAATTCTGAGAAAAAGTAAATAATGTTTATACAAGGTGTGACTTCCCATACATATTTAATGTTAAATAATGATTTTATGATTTTAAATCAGATCTGATATAAACCTCAAACGAAAACATTTGTTGTTATTTGATTATTTTATGCATTTTTACCATTTTGATTTACTATGAATGATTTTTCCCAATTCAAAGAAAATGTCACTAATTTTTCCCAATTCAAAAGGAGGGGTGGTAGTTTGAAAAACCAAAAAAAAATCACTGCTCCTTAAATTGTCTTTGAAAGACGCACAACCTGATTCTTTTGACCCTGGCTGGACTTTCACCTGCAAGTTCAGGGGTGGTCAACAACACCAATGTAACTTGAAGGAAGAACATGCAGCGGACCAGACCGGGATTCAAACCCGGGCTCCCTGAATCTCTAGTCAGGTGCTCTACCAACTAAGCTAACTGGCCACTGGCGATTGAACCCGTCTGACAGCTAAAATTGTATTATGAACACAATTATCTGTTATAGTGTTATATATGTAAATAAACGAACATTTATACATAGGCTATCAGTATACATATTCAACAGTGCTCCCACTGGACCAGAATTCCCTTTCGCCACTTTTTCGGGGAGCTGCGCGACACAAATAATCACATGCTTTACAATTATTTCCATCATATTATATATTATTTTATTCATTACACTTGTTTTAGCATTTTGAATCAGTTACATTACTTATTCATATCCAGCTACCATACCTAAACATTTCTTTCTGTAATAATAAAAAGTTGATTTGTTTGATAAATTCTATTATGGAAATCAAAATTCAGATAATAAATCATATAAATATAAACTTTATGATGCTACACCTCTCAGTGAAAACATTGTGTACATTGGCCGAAATGCAGATATCACAAAACATCAAGCCCAATTTAGAGTCGTATCTCAACCATTCCCTATTAAATTTCCGTTTTTGTATGGAAGATTTTGCAAGTTGGACAGAATCAGATGTTTGAGCAGGTGGGGTTGACTGTAAAGCCAAACATAGATATTTTTTTTAATTTTAGAGTGACTAGGGCCAGAAGCTACAAGTTTAGTGTCAAAATAGAATGGGGTGCATAGTCTTATGAGATTAGCATTTTTATACTGTTGCGCACCAAACTTCAAAGAAAATTATTTATTAAAATTGCTATGGCCATATCAATGGTGACCGACCGCATTGTTTATGAAATATTCGAACTAAAATCAAGCACATCAAAATCTTGTAATCAACGAGTTTGGCCGCAAAAACAAACAATTGATGTATTCATATATACATTATACACAATAATACGGCCAATTTAATTACCGGTCGGTTCTCTGGTTAAGAATTGACATTAATGTGGAGATGATAACACGATAATGAATAAGACTTTAAATGTTAAACAATTGACCAAAGCAGGGTCAACAGCTGTCCGATGTACTTTATTACATAATCACTGACTTTTTTGCAGCCATAAATTACCTGAGGCTGTGACCAGCTCTGTGTGCACTGGAGCGACGCGAGATTTCCGGTCGTACGCGTTGACTGAATAAACAGATTTTGACTGCATAAACAAACAGGCGATAATGTGTCACTGACAAAGGATTAAAAATACAATTTATTGCAAAAAGGGATTTTCGCCACTTTCACTTTTTTTTCGCCATTTTTGAAAAAAATTCGCCATTGGCGAAAATGGCGAAGCCCAGCTCGAGCACTGATATTCAATTCATATAAGATCCAAGCACTGGTGAGAGATTCAAAATTACATCATGTCCGTAAGTTCGAGACTAGTAAAGATCATGTTGAATTAGTAAACTCTCTATGGCACTAGTCCATCTGGATATCAATCATAAATTGGTTAATATTTTTAGCAAATTTGTTTGAGTCTCTTAGATGTTTGAACTTATGGTTGATTATCTGCATGGTTATGGTTGATTACCTACATGGTTTAAGTGTTTGCGAGACAGTGACATACTGACCTTCCAAACACATGGACGTTTACAAAGGAGGTTCTTACATTAGTTTACTGCATGCTTATTGAGATCCATCTTCCCTAGCCAAGGGTTTACGATGGGTTCCACTTCTACAAACGAAGCGGAGCAGATCATAAACCCTTGTCTAGCAAAGATGATGAAGATCATGAAAGCAAAATAAAGAATTATTGTCTTTTTCTACTATAAGTGTCAGAAACTGAATTGTTTGCAACTGTGAAGTGTTTGGTTTGATTAAATACTACTGAATAAAATGAATTTATGGGATCATTTTATATGATATACTGACTAGTGCTTGAAAAAGTTAATTTCGAACCTGCTCAGGGAGGAACTAAAATAGGGGACGATAACATCACATATGCGTGATTCAATTTTGAATATTCTGCATGAATTCTATGATTAGATTCTATATTTTAAGAAATATAAAGATTATAGTGTAAATTGGTTTATTAAATGTTTACAGTATAAGATTTAATACATTTTTTTGCTTAACTTTCATGAATTCACAGATTTATATCAAGTACATATAATTTATTGCTACAGTAGGTTGATTTGAGGAATTGGGTCATGTCGAGTTGACAGGCGCGGATCATCAGATGAAATAAGACATGAAGCTTCGTGTTTGATCTGATGATCCGTGCCGGTTAACAAGACGTGATTCAACTCTTAGGATCAAATTACTGTAATTATGATGAATTTATCATTAAATGTATACCCAATATCAAAAACACAAACGGTAGTGAAATTATTATTGTGTATGCAGTTTCGTGTGTATGCAGTTGCTTATTTTCTATGAAAACATCATCAATTTCAGAGAGACATAATCTGATCTGAAATAAATGAATCACACTTCAGAAATTTAACAGTATAAAAAAAACATGGATTATCTCTACTATTTAACAGTATCAAAACATGGATTATCTCTACTATTTAACAGTATCAAAACATGGATTATCTCTACTATTTAACAGTATCAAAACATGGATTATCTCTACTATTTAACAGTATCAAAACATGGATTATCTCTACTATTTAACAGTATCAAAACATGGATTATCTCTACTATTTAGCGGATGAGGAATTAATGAAAATTGAGAGTGAGAGAGAGAAATAATGATAGAGAGAGAGAAAGAATAATAGAGAATAATAGCAATTGGTTTGACATCTAGATAAAGATTTTGATGTGTAAATGCTGGAGCAAGGTTTTGACAGTACCATTGTTAATTGTGATGTCATATATTGCTGATGATGACACAGTTACAAGTATAAAGAGCTCATTTAACTGTATGATTATCATACAGTCAGACTGAGTCAGTATTGTGTAATAAACTTTTGAATTGCAAAGACTGAATCTTTTCATTTATTTTCAGAGATGTATTTATGGAAAAGCATTGGAAGAGTGTAATACACAAGTCAATATGCGACTACTTTTTTGAGGAACAAGGAAAGGTAAGCACTGTTTGTAAACTAGAAACTAACATCACTCTGCTCACTGTGTAGTCGGCATTTACATTGTTACGTGTGTCTTGTCAAAAACTAATCTGTCTTTTAAAAAATATTAGATTATTAGAGCCATGCACTTCCACTGTTCACCGCATTAATTTTAGAAAGTTTACCAATAAATGTGATGTCACCAAT
The DNA here is from genome assembly GCF_947568905.1 of Ostrea edulis. Classification (NCBI taxonomy): domain Eukaryota; kingdom Metazoa; phylum Mollusca; class Bivalvia; order Ostreida; family Ostreidae; genus Ostrea; species Ostrea edulis. The sequence goes on along the minus strand of NC_079165.1, from coordinate 89,622,466 downwards.
AACTGATGTCACTGCATATCACCATGGTTTACCAATAACTGTGATGTCACTTTATGTGCAGCAAACTTTTTGAGCAGATCCGTGGTTCTAATTTTATTCAGATTGTTAAAAAACATGATCAAAATTTCAGAATGGCTGATAATTAAGGCTTCAAAATGGTGGAGCTTATTTTGTGATCTCATGTGCTTCCTCGCCAAGTCACAAATCTTGGCATAAAATGCCTGTTAGTCCCAGCTAAAGTTATGTCTTATGAAAATCATTTGCAATTTGGGCTTGATATGATTAAATTTAAAAAGTGATCCAGACCGGTACAATATCTTCTCATATATAGCAATTTCCATTATCTCGACTCAAATGTTGGGCATTTCACACATTCACTAATTAATCTTATCTAAACGAGGCAAAAAATCCTACCTTCCATATCAAAATCCTAAATCTGCAACTAATTAGTTACCTTTAGGAATATGTTTTGATCAAAATAAGATATTGTCATCTTTC